>NW_028283703.1:0-300000 GCF_059441095.1 Idiotropiscis lumnitzeri
GCTAAAACAGTTGGAAAAAGTGTTGTGTAATCAAATTGTCAGGTTCAATCACCTAAGCATTCACTGAACATAGGCTAAATGAATGGAAGGAAGACAAGAGTTGATCTTTTACTCGCGAGGAGAACGAACAGAGGTGTGCTCAGTTACATCTCCAAATTCGTTCTGGAGCACACTCCGCCGAGCCCTCTATTTTATTAGGGAAGTCCCTAACAATACAATGTATTTGCACTAAGAGATGAAGGGGGGAGCACCAGCAGGAACATGTAAACATCTCAGACACAAGAGGAAAGACAGACATCAATGGCAGTCATCCACTGATTGAAAAGGCAGATATGCCCTTTTAGTGCTCTGGTACTAAAGTCTCAGTCCTTTTGTTTCAGAGGTGTGTCTCAGCACACCTCCTTTGATGTTGCAGACGTTGATCCAGTCTTCAGGCATCCGCTTCTCTGTGAAGTCTTCTCATCCATATGGTCAAACATGGGTCACGCTGTGGAACAATTCTTTTGCAATACTAATAGAGTAAAATATGGGATAAAATACATCTTCAACCTAACACAAATTATCCTGACATTTGGAATTTCAAGAAGTGATTTGAAGTGAAAATTATGCATTTTGTGAATGATGTTGTAACAAGTGGGACAGTTGTTGCAAAATTGACTCAAAGCGTCATTGTGCATACAGTCTGCAGGACTTGTGGAACGCACTAATGGGACTGTTAAGGGCAGACTTATCAAGAATATGAGGGAAAAAAAGGAGACAATGACCAGACTGTGTTTCAATCACAGCAATGAGGATAGTGCCAGCCGAAGTTAGGACACTATCCCCTATCGACTCTCAGGTTCATCAGAACCACCAGCGACTGGCACATCAGTCCCAGTCCACATGGGAAACATGTTTTGCCCAAAAAAAAAAAAAAAAAAAAAAAAAGACGCAATTACTGGCCAGTGTGTTCTGATCCACAGAGAAATCACGTCCGTGTGGGAGACCAACTCTTCTTCAAGGTGCTGAAACGACTTCGTTGGGACAAGTGAATGCTGAGATGGCCCTCGCCAGATGATTGCAGTGACCCCGACGGCAGCAAAGGTCGCGGGGCGTGGCAGCTGGATCCACCAGTTGCAGTACAAGCTTCTCCGGTTTCCAGCTAAAGGCCGAGCAACGCGAATCCCTCGAACAGGAGCCCACCTGAGTCACAATATCGGACCACACGCACATCGGAACCGCACAACCAGCCACAGATACGAATGTTGAAGCCACAGAACAAAAAGATTAGATATTGTTTGGAAATTAATGACGTACATAAAGAATTTTAGCCTTGATTGGAGAACATTACTGCATTTACATTTTTAATAAAATGAAACAATTATTGATGTTATGACCACTACGAAGAATTTGAAAGACAATATATCGGGATAATTATGGTTTTCATTTTTGTTATGTGTAGTCTGTTCATGTTGCATTATTCTTATGACAAAGATGATTATTAACTGCATGTTTGTTGCCCAAATGTACCATTACAACCTGATTGATGTTGAGAATGACGAATTCGAACTGGACAATGACAAACTCGAACTGGACACTGAAACCTAAATAACACATGGACCCTTTTGCCCCTGCCCCCACACATGCACACACATACACCACACACGAAGATCCGGGAGGTAAAGACGGCTGTCCCCTCCTACAACGAGGCAAGGGCCTCCATCAAGTCGCCGCAGAGACAAGCTCTGCGTGGAGACAAGCTCTGCGTGGAGACAGTTTTGTTATTTTTCACTAGGTATATTGAAGTTTTTTTATGTTTTATTCCCAAGTGACCAACATACCATGAGAATCTCGTTCCACGCCGGAAGGGAGGAGGGGAATTTTGTCCCTACTGAGGGTTTTCGCCCCTCCACGGATGACCACACTGTTGTATGATTTCATTATGATGATCTGTCTTAAAGCCGTAAGGACATGATTTAAACCCACAAACGGGGGAATGTGAGATGGGATGAGGATATGTAAATAGTTTGTGTATTTCTAATCATGTTTTTATACACTATTTGTATCAGTTATAATTGCGCACACACACACAGACACTCACATTATTGCTTTAGCACACACGCGCACAACTGGAACACACGCACACACTTTAGTTTCGAATTCCTGACTGACTACTGTGGTTGATTGCTTCCTGCCTGCCTGCTAGAATTTCAGACAGACCTCCATTGTCTGCTTAGGTTGCTGATAAAAGACCGAACGGGTGGTAGAGAGTGAGAGAGAGTGCGCGAGATTGAACTGGCAAGACGCCTGCTTCACCTCCTGACTTCCTCTCCCATTCGCGAATGGTCAAAAACAAAACTCTAACTGGTTTGGTCTGGATTTATGCCACCTTCAGTCTAAAAATGGCGTCAGGACGTTTTAAACCTGACAGTTGCCTTGAGATCTCCGAGCTCGAACTGCCCTATTCCCACCTTGATCACAAGCTCCCATGAACCACTTGGACAGGGTTGCCTGTGTCCTTCTCGTTGATGTCCTTTGTGGCTCCATTCCTTTTCAGTGCTCCTAAAACAAAAAAGACAAGAAGCCAACTTAGTAAAGCTATTTAATGATTGTGAAACCTTATGGGACATGCTGAAATGTCTTCACACCACAATCCCTTAAAAAAAAAAAAAAAAAAAAAATATATTACCGTATAGAACATCCGAAAAAGGCAGGTCTCGGCGCTTGTTCTTGCTACGATGTCCAAAGAGATTGTACTTCAGAGACAGAGGATTTGTCATGATGAACGCCATCATTGTTCTGACACTATCGTCCAATCCACCAATACCTGCAACCATTATAACATGGGTGTCACTCGATCCAGATAATCATCACACACTTAAAAATATTTTGGCAGTTAAACTGGGTATGATAAACGTCACAGGAAAGGAATTGTCGATTAAGTGAACAGCTTCGGTAACGCCATATACACTCAAAGGGCAAGAGCCCAACATTCTACCAAAATGATTATGATTAGGGAGGTAACGATTCACTCAAGCCCCGATTCGATTTTTGATTTTCAGTTCTCGATTTCGATTCGATATTTTAATTGTTTTAAGTTGCTGCCACGTTTGTCTCTGTGCACTCGTGTGATGCTGCAGCGATCCACAAACAAAATATGTCTATACGTCTTGTGCATTTTGAATGGAACCAAAAAACAATACACGATGCCAAATTGTACTATTATTATGAAACTGCCTATGAGTAGTAAAAGAAATACTTGTAAAAATATTTCACATTTTTAGAGCCCCAATACATTCTTTTAAATATAGAAGGGACTGAAATCATGTGAAAATTGAGTCTTTTTCTCAGTTTCCGACTTGGGGTGAACACATTCGGCTTATCATAGTTGCAGTTGACCATCTTGAACTCTGAAGTCTTTCAACTCGGCCTTCCGAATCAGGGTTTTAGAGGTGGGGCTATTTAGTGATACAGTAGGATGGTTTGATCTCTGTAGCTCCAGAATCAGGAATGTACTGGGACTGGGGTTCCTACTTGGGTTTAGGGTACCTAATTTTATATTTCAAGAAATTAAATAATTATTTATAATTTTGAAGATAATACATTAAAATTTCATCATTTTCATACCTGCATTAGATCCTGCAGTAGACTCACAGACTCAACACGTTGGACGTACTCAAGGACCTTCTGCAGCGCCTCTCTTGGTTAGGAAGCTTTTTCTCTGTGACAATCCATGGGGAGGTGTAGATGGTACTTCGTCATCACAGGCTTCAGACTCGTCACTTGAGAAAACATCCCTGCAATGGATGCATAGACACTTGGGCATGAATGTCATTTAACAACAAAAGCTAGAACAAAAAGCTTTGCATTTAAAAGAATACATCTGTGATGGGGAAGCCAGGTTAAAGTGTTAATTTTATAATTATGTAATTAGCTGCAGGTTAGTCTAGTGAAGGTGTAATCACTTCTATTTTGGAGCATAGCTTTTGCTCTGTCCAATCATTGCCTCACCTGCTGAAACCCACATTCGGGTATTTTACAAACCAAAAACTTAAATACCTGTACAGCTCTCATTTTAAACTTATTTTCTCTAACCTTTACCCACAAAATTTGAATATTCAAAATAAAAGTACACAAAGAAGTCACAATTTTTCCACATTAGTTACTTACGTAGTTCCTCTCAAATGCAGCTCAACACTGCATTGAATTAGAGCTTGATAAGCCTACACACAAAACATACAAAGCACATTGTGGCATGATTCTGAATGAGCCAATCTAGCATTTCAACATCTGTTCAACTGTTGGAATTTTAACTATTATCTGACTCTATTAACCAACATTCATCCAACAATTATGCGCGCTCGTTTTGGACACTGCATTGAATTAGAGCTTGATAAACCCACACACAAAACATACAAAGCACATTGTGGCATGATTCTGAATGAGCCAATCTAGCATTTCAATATCTGTTCAACTTTCATCTTGAATTTCTATTATTTAAATAACAGGCAACATTCAACAGTTAATATGTTTTGCTTTACTTACCCAAATCAAACACATCACAAAAAAGCCTTAAATGAGCTAGTGGAGTAGATTGTATTAATTTGAGTGAAAGCTTAAGTCTTTTGGAGAATTTTGGAGAGAGATCGAGGGACACTGTGTTTAGCGTCGTAGGCCCAATGCTAACAATATGTAGCTCGTTGTAAAGGTCCTCATAAAAATAAATAAAACACACAACGCTTATCAGTATTATTAAAAGGGTGATTATAATGTACTTAAGTTTTCCCCAAAATAATTCGAGTACGTACGTTGTTGATATACCCTCTGTGTTCTCGTCACTTATCATTTTAGCATACTGTGTTTTAGCTAACGCACCAAGCAGTTTTCCAACACAGGCAACCTTGAAAAATTACAAAACACATTGTAAAGTAAGTCTAAAAAATGAGAGCCAGACATTTACCCAAGATTAATTAATTAATTCAATTATCGTTCGGGACTCACCGTGCTTTCAGCTCTTCTGCCGCACCTCAAAGACCGCGTAGCTTGCATTCGCTCCTTTTCTCACAGTTTGAATATGCTGCCTTCAAAAGAATCTGTAATTTTGACAACTCCAACTTGAATCTACAAAAATCAAGCAATAAGGTAGAAATAACTTCAAATATACTTTGAATAAAGATCTTTCACAGCATACAGAATTAATAAAATAACATTAATTAATAATGTTGATTTTGTTTATTAAAAAAAAAGTAACTGTGTTGACTGTTGGATGTGGCTGACGATGCTGGACCTGCCTTGTCAAATAGTTCATAGATGACAATCTTAGCTGTCTGGAATATTATAAAATGTTATCTTGTCCCTTAAGGGTTATTAAGTCACAGTTGGGGGTACATGTAAATTCACAAAATATAACGTCCAGCCTTGTTAAATTTAGCATAGATAAATACATGAATTTAATTTTAATTTTAATAAATCAATCAATCCTCTGTACTGCTTCTTGTCCTCACAAGGGTCCCCGGGAGTGCTGGAGCCTATCCCAGCTGTCTTCGGGCAGTCGACAGGGTACACCCTGAACTGGTTGCCAGTCAATCGCAGGGCACACAGAGACAAGCAACCATCCGCTCTCACACTCAGACCTTGGACCAGTGACCAATCAACCTATCATGAATGTTTTTGGAAAGTGGGAGGAAACCGGCGAAAACCCTAGCAGGCACAGGGAGAACCTTGCACTTCTGTACTGTGATGCGGACTTGCTAACCAGTCCGCCACCGTGCCGCTTGTTCTAAAGAGTCCCAGAAAATAAAAACACCCGTCCCTTAGTCAAAAGCGGAAAAAGTCCAACAACAACCCGACCATAATTTGCATTGTTCCATAAGTTAAATCAATGTCAAACCTAATAAAAGCTGACTTCTGGTCCTCAAAAATCCTACACTTATTTTAGTCCTTTCACAATCTCGCAGCATAGGCTCCATGGCCATGTCTCTATCGTTTTGGCATCCATTGAATAGTTCTACTGAGAATAGTCTTCGGGTGGTTACTATTAGCATAGCATGCATTAAATATCAAAAAGGCTCCAGAACAAATTTTCAAACCCATGCCCGCTTAGCTCATCCATAACCCATACAGGACCCAGACATGGTTGACCAGCTCTAACCTATGCCCACTTATCCCACACATAACCCAAACAGGACCGATAAATGGTGACCACTTCTAACCCATGCCCACTTAGCCCACACATAACCCAAATAGGACCCAGACATGGTTGACCAGCTCTAACCCATGCCCACTTGGCCCATATACAGCCCATATGAGACCCTCACATGGTTGACCAGTTCTAACCCATGCCCACTTAGCCCACACATAACCCAAATAGGACCTATAAATGGTTTCAGTAGTAGATTCAGTAGTTTTTATCATTACAGCATTTTCCCCTCTGTATAATGGACAGACATTAGGAGTGTTTCCTTACACTTAGATACGTTTATACTGTGTATATTTGCATGCTTTTTATGAATGTCTGCTGCTAATGTTATACATTAACGGCTACATTACGCCGCCGACTCTGTGTGAGCTATATCTTTGCTGCTGTAACACCTCAAATTTCCCCATTGTGGGACTAATAAAGGACATCTTTATCTTTATCTTTACCAGTTCTAACCCATGCCCACTTAGCCCATACACAACCCGTATTGCACCCACAACATTTGCCCAGTTTAAGCCCATGCCCACCAATCCCAGATGGCGCCCACATGGAACCCTGTACCATTGCCCACTTCTAGCCCATTCCCACTTGGTACCCAGGAATCCCGCATTTACCCCATTTGGGGCCCAGTTGGACATGTTGGCTGGGTACAGTACTTTTATTCTTGCAGTATTTTTATCATTGCAGTATTTTCAATCATTCAGTATTTTTTTTTTATCATTGCAGCGTTTTTATTTATTTCCCCTCTGAACCATAGACAGGCATTAGGAGTGTTTCCTTACACTTGTATATGTTGTGGGCTGTAAGTGTGTATATACATGGGGATCTGTGTATATACGTATATACTGTGTATATTTGCATGCTTTTTATGAATGCCTGCTGCCAATGTTATACATTAACGGCTACATTACGTCGGTGCCACTGTGTGATGTATATCTTTGCTGCTGTAACACTGCAAATGTCCCCGTTATGGGACAATTAAAAGACATCTTTATCTTTAGAAATTGAAGATTCACTTGCGAGGCCATTTTCAACACGGACCTTTCAAGAGAAGCTATATCGTCCAACACTCGGTCAGTGCTGTCTAAGTGCTTTTCTGTATATTGTTTGTCCACCCGTGGTGTCATAAATTATGGTATAATGAGGGGGATTTATTCAAGTAGGACGAAGTAGGACTTCATTGAAGGCCCAGGTGTGAAATGCATGGCCCTCCACTGGTTCAAATAATGTCTAAAACTAAATTACCAGTTACATGTGCAATTTCAATATTCAACAATTATCTCAACAAAAAAGGACAATCTGAATTTTTTTTAAATGCACAATAAAACAGAAAAGCCATTTCCGGGTATTTTACAATTCAGTCTTCATTGGGGAAAAAACATTCAACAATTTGCTTTTCTTATTTAATACATAGTTCAGCACAGCAGGTGGCGGACAAGCACCTTAAAATGTCATTCGCCTACACAAGGAAGAAGAACATGCCCGAGGCGCTCCCGTGTCCTCGTCTTTCGGTCAACCTGAGAATAATGTTCTTGAGGATTAAAGTTTATAAATGTAAGTATGATGTGATTTTTTATTTTATTTTATGTTGTTGAACAGTGTTTTTGTTTATTTTATAATTTCGTCATTAAAAGGCTGTGGCGGTTGGAGAGTCAGCTTCGTGTTAGGGCGTGTTAAAGATCCCGATACCCACACTACACCCTCATTGAAGTATATACGAGTAAAATTATTCGAGCGCGCAGCCAAAGTATATTGTCCACAATTATTTGCGGACTTAACCAAAATCCCATTGAACTGGCGATGTTCGGTGGAATTCTTGTGCCCATGCTGAAAAAAATTCTCTTCAAATGTACATATCGAATTATGACATTATGATAAACAGTTGCATGTGTGCAATTTCGGTCACTCTTTTAAAGTCACCTACGTGTTTTGTCCGAGTGCAGCTAGCATACTTAGCGACCTTGTGTGCATGCGCCGCAGATTGTGAGAGCGCCTCAAATAGTACAAATGAAGCTATAGCTTGTTCCGGTGGGTCCCAAGCCAGGGTTTTTTCCTAACTACCACATTACTTAAGTTTTAATATCACTCTCAACGTCAAAATTGTTACAAATAAATACATAATATAACGTGCCGCCAAGCTCGATGACATAGGAGGCGGAAGTTGGTGTCGTCACACGCATTGTCCCAATTTTGCAATATCGGTACGCTTGGAACCTGTGCTCTGCAACACCCCATGTACACGTCAACGAGGAACGTATGGTGTAGAGTGTTTATTGCGATTGGGCCATTCTTTGTCACGGTCTTCTCTCTGACAAATTGGCATATTTAGCAGCCAAAATATAATGAGCCGTTGCTGTGATAGTAGTTGCAGCCCAAGGTTATTTTAGTAAACGAAAATGAACTCAAAACTTGAATAGAAAAAAATAAAATTCGATAATGAAAAAAATACAGTGAACCCTCGGTTATCGCGGTTAATGGGGACCGAGACCACCCGCGAAAACTGAAAATCCGCGAAGTAGCGGCGCACCTTCAAAAATGCTTAAAAAAAAAGTGCGAAGTAGTGGTGCACCTTCAAAAATGTTTAAAAAAAAAAAATTAATAAATATATATATATATATATATATATATATATATATATACACACGGGTAGAGAGAGAGAGAGTGAAATTCATGCTATAACAAAAAAAAAAAAATTATTATTAAAACTTATTATTTTTTTATTCCCCAGCCATTATTTTTGTATTTATTCAATTACTTCTTTTTGTATTTTTTTAATTGCTTCGACCTTTACCTGCTGGTACGCCGTCCGGTGTGCCCTGTGAAATGAAAGGTGGCATTCTTCATTTATTTTTTTTATTCATTTATTCATTCATAACTGACAGCCTCGCGCTCCGCTCGTGCTCGGGCGGAAGAGGTGCTCCTCTTCGGCTTAATTGTCATGCACGCCGGACCTGCTCCCCCGAAGCGTGTCTCCGTTCGATTGAACTCGGTTTCATTTCGCCCCGCCCGTGCCCGGGGAAGGTGCTCCTATTCGGCTTAACTGTGACACACGCCCGCCCTCCTCCCCCGGAGCTTCCATTCGGTTAAACTTAAGGGCCGTTTGGCACCGCCCGTGCCCGGGGAAGGTGCTTCTCTTCGGCTTAACTGTGACGCGAGCATGCCCTCCTCCTCCGGAGCTTCCATTCGGTTAAACTTAGGGGCCGCTTGACACCGCCCGTGCCCGGGGAAGGTGCTCCTCTTCGGCTTAACTGCCACGCACGCCGGCCGGCCTCCTCCGGAGCTCTCGTACGCTCCCGAACAGAGCGAAATGTCGCCCCGCTAGTGCCCGGGCGGAAGTTGTTCCTCTTCGGCTTAACTGCCACGCACGCTGGCCGGAGCTCTGGTACGGTCCGAACCGCGCGAAACGTCGCCCCAAATCGTGCCCGGGGGAACGTGCTCTTCTTCGTCCACTCTCCTCTTCGCCCACGCTCTTCTTCGGCGCATGCCGGCCGTCTAACAGCTCCAGCGCCCCGTCGTGCCGCTCGGCGAAACTACAATGTCCCCGAATATTTTTTAGACCCGCGAAGCACTGAACCCGCGAAAGGTGAACCGCGAAGTAGCGAGGGTTCACTGTAAAATGAAAATGCTCTTTCAAAAATTAAAACTATCTAAAACTAGTGATGGCAAAATGAAGCCCCATAAAGCAGCCAAGCCCTGCAGGGAAATACTTCACACACGAATGGGCTTCGAGATGCTTCATTTTTCTTGACTACGCCATCCCGTGGACAGAAAAATGTATAACATGCTTGGTGCATGCAATAAAATGGTGAGCTGTAAATCATGCTCTGCTTACCAAACAATATGTATTTGAAGAGTGATTTTAATTGTTCTGTTTTACTTTGTCTTCTCACTTCTCCAATATTCAGACAGCTCCGCCAAGACCAACGTTTCACCCCCACACTGATATAAAATGGACCCAACCGTTTGGGTCTCTTTCCAAATTTGGTACCAAAGCCTCCCCCACAGTGCGGCAGCTATCTTGAATTGGCCCGTTCCCAGAGAGTTTTACTTCATTCAGTGTCATTCAGTATTATTCAAAATCTTTCAGTGTCATTCCAAATCATTCAATGTCATTCACGATCTTTCCACATCCTTCCACCTTCCATCGTTCAGTGTCATTCCACATTCTCTTTGATATATAACATAACATAACAATAACATAATCCTGGGTCAGCAGACACCTAATTAATGTGTTAATACATGATACATTTTTATATAAGCAACACTTATGATTGTAACGTATTTTTAATTCTTTCTAGGCGGGAACTGTCCGAACAAAAAATTCATGCAATTTGTAATTAGACACTTTGTCATACAAAAAGTCACTCAGGGCAAGAGAAAAAAAATTGTCACTTGCCCTAGTTGGGCAAGTAATTTGGCCACTCGGGCAAGGCAAATTTTAGTGGCACTTGCCCTATGGGGAAGCAGTTTTTAAAGTTAACTTCGAACCCTGTGATGGTGTCTTGTGACCAGTCTTTATCAGCTGATGTTCCATGAAGGCGTGCCTTACCTGTCACAAGAATGAAGGCAAGTCACACCCCCCGCTGTCCATTCACTCCGCCAAGATGCTGCTCTAGGTGGTAGAGAGGATGAAGGCTCCCTTGTCTCTGTTCATGGTTTTTATGCCTCGCTTGCAGATCTCAATGGCCTCTCTGATCCAGCGCTGTTGTTTGTTCTCTTCGGTGCGGATGACCCTGCCCTTCTCCCAGTCCATGATGTGGTTTTCCCTTTTGCAGTGGTCAGTGATTGCTGATTTGTAATGTTCATGTTGTGCTTGTTCTTTTACTGCTCTGATTTTTCATTTTTTTGACAGGTAAGTCACACCCTCATGGAACATCAGCTGATAAAGACGGGTCTCAAGACACCATCATGCGACACTCTGAAGAAGGCGAAAGACTCGCCGAAACATGTCAGGTAAAAAATTAACCTAAAACATAATTGTCTGCTTTTAATGAATCAGTCAAATATCAATAATAAGAAGACAAAATGAACCTAATACAAATAAATGAATGCTTAATAACTCCCCTGGACATGCTCCTAAAAATCCAAACCTTCACCTGTAAATAAAACGTCCCGACCTGAAGACATCTTAATGTTATTATTTTGTTATACACACAGCGCCGCCAAGTGGAATCAAAAATTTGTTTTTATTTTAATTTTCACGTACTGCACGGTGCCCTTTTGACGAATCCGACTGAAAATTAGTCAGAAAAGACTCACTTACTCTCTGCCGAATTTTGTGACGTTTTGGCAAAAGGCGTGGCTATTACGGTGCTGAAAAGTCAGATTGTACTCTGTGGCAACAAAAGCTCCGGCAACATGACTCAGATGATCCTATCTTCTCGAAGTTGTACACATTTGAGGATACTTCAGCCCTGAAGACATCTACCAACTTATTTTTCATCGTAGTAGTAGCGCCACCAACTGGTAAAAGCTAATACAAGTTATTTTCTTGGATGTTTTTCTCCGTGCAACTCAACAAGGTCGCCCTCATATATGCTCGGATGACTGTTTCGGCCATGAGGATGTCACAATACGAAATTCGTCCTTTTTCGTGTAAAGTTGTGGGAGTGGCATTGCACTGTTCGGCAATAAAACAACGCTGATTATGAGGTTCTAAATATGAACGACAACTCGTGAAACTTTACACACACATCAGGCCGAGCAAATTTATCAATATTTTATACGTTAGTTGTGCAGCTTTTTTTAAATGGCTCGCCATGGCCCTCGAGAAATGTTAAAAAAAGCAGCCCTGGTTGAGTGTTTCACCTCGCTTTTTGTAAATTTTATGGAGTACAGTGAACCCTCGGTAATCGCGGTTAATGGGGACAGAGACCACCCGCGAAAACTGAAAATCCGCGAAGTAGCGGCGCACCTTCAAAAATGCTTAAAAAAATATACAATATATATAATAAATATATAAATATATATATATATATATATATATATATATATATATATATACGGGGAGAGAGAGAGTGAAATTCATGTTATAACAAAAAAACCAAATTATTATTAAAACGTATTATTTTTTTATTCCCCAGCCATTCTTTTTGTATTTATTTAATTACTCCGACTTTTATCTGCTGGTACGCCGTCCGGTGTGCCCTGTGAAATGAAAGGTGGCATTCTTTATTCATTTATTTATTTATTCTTTTATACATTCATAACTGACAGCTTCGCGCTCCGCTCGTGCCCGGGCGGAAGAGGTGCTCCAATTCGGCTTAACTGTGACACACACCCGCCCTCCTCCCCCGGAGCTTCCATTCGGTTAAACTTAGGGGCCGCTTGGCACCGCCCGTGCCCGGGGAAGGTGCTCCTCTTCGGCTTACTGTGACGCGAGCATGCCCTCCTCCTCCGGAGCTTCCATTCGGTTAAACTTAGGGGCCGCTTGGAATCGCCCGTGCCCGGGGAAGGTGCTCCTCTTCGGCTTACTGTGACGCGAGCATGCCCTCCTCCTCCGGAGCTTCCATTCGGTTAAACTTAGGGGCCGCTTGGCACCGCCCGTGCCCGGGGAAGGTTCTCCTCTACGGCTTAACTGCCACGCACGCCGGCCGGAGCTCTGGTACTGTCCGAACCGCGCGAAACGTCGCCACCGATCGTGTCCGGGGGAACGTGCTCTTCTTCGTCCACTCTCCTCTTCGCCCACGCTCTTCTTCGGCGCACACCGGCCGTCTAACCGCTCCAGCGCCCCGTCGTGCCGCTCGACGAAACTACAATGCCCCCGAATATTTTTTAGACCCGCGAAGCACTGAACCCGCGAAAGGTGAACCGCCAAGTAGCGAGGGTTCACTGTATGTATAAGACCAAGACCTACAAAAAAGTCTCTTGGAGCAATGAGCTAGGTTTTACAGGAAGTCGGCCATTTTGAATTTACTTAAAAGGGGGCGGGTCACCACCATGGACTTTGTGTAGAAATTATAATTGGGGCCCGAGCAGCGACCGCGGCGAGGTCCCTATTGTTTTTGTAGAAATTATTATTATTATTATTATTAGGGCCCGAGCAGTGACCGCTGCGAGGTCCCTATTGTTTTTCTAGAAATTGTTATTAGGGCCCGAGCTGCGACGGCTGCGAGGTCCCTATTGTTTTTGTAGAAAATATTATTACTTTTATTATTATTATTATTATTATTATTAGGGCCTGAGCAGCGACCGCTGCGAAGTCCCTGTTGTTTTTGTAGAAATTATTATTATTATTTTTCCGATTGTTCGATTGCATTTTTGACCCCCGAAACATGCACAAAAACTCACCAAACTTGGCAGTCTCATCGGGCATGGCGAGAAATTTGATATTTTAAACGTCTAATATGAACAGGAAGTGAGTTATGAATTTTTGAAAGTCCGACTTTTGCCCTTTTTTGCATGTTTACAGGGGTCATTCTTTTGCACCCTGATCCTAAAGGCTTCATCTGATTGCCTTAAAATTCTGTCTGTAGCATCTTAAGACCTGGGACAAACACTGGGGCTAAAACTTTTTGTTTCCGAAATACAATATGACGGGGGCGGGGCTTCGAAGTTTTCACTTAAGATTTCCTTCGCCGCAATGGACAAAATGCTTAATAACTCTCTTGCACATGCTGCTAAAAATCCAAAACTTCACATGTACATAAAGAGTCGGTACCTGAAGACATCTATATGTTTATATTCAGTTATACACCTTGCGCCAATAAATATCATTTTTTACATTTTGACGTACTGCACGGTGCCCTTTTAACGAATCCGATTGAAAATTGGCTAGAAAAGACTCAAGACATTGATCTTACTCTATCCCTATTTTTGTGACTTTCCTTCGAAGGGCGTGGCTATTACGGTGCCGCAGAGTCTGATTATTCTCCGTGGCAACAAAAGTTCCTGCAAAATGATTCAGATGATCCATCTTCTCGAAATTTTTCACATTTGAGGATATTCAGGCCCTGAAGACGGCTGCCAACTTATTTTTGATCGCAGTGGTAGCGCCACCAACTGGTTAAAACAAATACAAATTATTTTCGTTGATGTTTTTCTCCGGGCAGGTTAACAAAATCTACCTTATATTTGCTCGGATGAGTGTTTAGGCCTTGAGGATGTCACAATACGAAAGTCTTTCGCCTTCTTCAGAGTGTCACATGATGGTGTCTTGTGGCCCGTCTTTATCAGCTGATGTTCCATGAGGGCGTGACTTACCTGTCACAAGAATGAAGGCAAGTCACGCCCCCCGCTGTCCGTTAACTCCGCCAAGATGCTGGTCCAGGTGGTAGAGAGGATGAAGGCTCCCTTGTCTCTGTTCATGGTTTTTATGCCTTGCTTGCAGATCTCAATGGCCTCTCTGATCCAGCGCTGTTGTTTGTTCTCTTCTGTGCGGATGACCCTGCCCTTCTCCCGGTCCATGATGTGGTTTTCCCTTTTGCAGTGGTCAGTGATTGCTGATTTGTAATGTTCATGTTGTGCTTGTTCTTTTACTGCTCTGATTTTTCATTTTTTTGACAGGTAAGTCACACCCTCATGGAACATCAGCTGATAAAGACGGGTCTCAAGACACCATCATGCGACACTCTGAAGAAGGCGAAAGACTCGCCGAAACATGTCAGGTAAAAAATTTACCGAAAACATAATTGTCTGCTTTTAATGAATCTGTCAAATATCAATAATAAGAAGACAAAATGAACCTAATACAAATAAATGAATGCTTAATAACTCCCCTGCACATGCTCCTAAAAATCCAAACCTTCACCTGTAAATAAAATGTCCCGACCTGAAGACATCTTAATGTTATTATTTTGTTATACACACAGCGCCGCCAAGTGGAATCAAAAATTTGTTTTTAGTTTAATTTTCACGTACTGCACCGTGCCCTTTTGACGAATCCGACTGAAAATTAGTCAGAAAAGACTCAAGACAATGATCTTACTCTCTGCCGAGTTTTGTGACGTTTTGGCAAAAGGCGTGGCTATTACGGTGCTGAAAAGTCCGATTGTACTTTGTGGCAACAAAAGCTCCGGCAACATGACTCAGATGATCCTATCTTCTCGAAGTTGTATACATTTGAGGATACTTCAGCCCTGAAGACATCTACCAACTTATTTTTCATCGTAGTAGTAGCGCCACCAACTGGTAAAAGCTAATAAAAGTTATTTTCTTGGATGTTTTTCTCCGTGCAACTCAACAAGGTCGCCCTCATATATGCTCGGAGGACTGTTTCGGCCATGAGGATGTCACAATACGAAATTCATCCTTTTTCGTGAAAAGTTGTGGGAGTGGCATTGCACTGTTTGGCAATAAAACAACGCTGATTATGAGGTTCTAAATATGAACGACAACTCGTGAAACTTGACACACACATCAGGCAGAGCAAATTTATCAATATTTTATACGTTAGTTGTGCAGCTTTTTTGAAATGGCTCGCCATGGCCCTCGAGAAATGTTCAAAAAAGCAGCCCTGGTTGAGTGTTTCACCTCGCTTTTTGTAAATTTTATGGAGTACAGTGAACCCTCGGTTATCGCGGTTAATGGGGACCGAGACCACCCGCGGAAACTGAAAATCCGCGAAGTAGCGGCGCACCTTCAAAAATGCTTAAAAGAAAATACAATATATATAATAAATATATATATATATATATATATATATATATATATATATATACGGGGAGAGAGAGAGAGAGAGAGTGAAATTCATGTTATAACAAAAAAACCAAATTATTATTAAAACGTATTATTTTTTTATTCCCCAGCCATTCTTTTTGTATTTATTTAATTACTCCGACATTTACCTGCTGGTACGCCGTCCGGTGTTCCCTGTGAAATGAAAGGTGGCATTCTTTAATTATTTATTTATTTATTCATTTATTCATTCATAACTGACAGCTTCGCGCTCCGTTCGTGTCCGGGCGGAAGAGGTGTTCCAATTCGGCTTAACTGTGACACACGCCCGCCCTCCTCCCCCGGAGCTTCCATTCGGTTAAACTTAGGGGCCGCTTGGCACCGCCCGTGCCCGGGGAAGGTGCTCCTCTTCGGCTTACTGTGACGCGAGCATGCCCGCCTCCTCCGGAGCTTCCATTCGGTTAAACTTAGGGGCCGCTTGGAACCGCCCGTGCCCGGCAAAGGTGCTCCTCTTCGGCTTACTGTGACGCGAGCATGCCCTCCTCCTCCGGAGCTTCCATTTGGTTAAACTTAGGGGCCGCTTGGAACCGCCCGTGCCTGGGGAAGGTGCTCCTCTTCGGCTTACTGTGACGCGAGCATGCCCTCCTCCTCCGGAGCTTCCATTCGGTTAAACTTAGGGGCCGCTTGGCACCGCTCGTGCCCGGGGACGGTGCTCCTCTACGGCTTAACTGCCACGCACGCCGGCCGGAGCCCTGGTACGGTCCGAACCGCGCGAAACGTCGCCACCGATCGTGTCCGGGGGAACGTGCTCTTCTTCGTCCACTCTCCTCTTCGCCCACGCTCTTCTTCGGCGCACGCCGGCCGTCTAACCGCTCCAGCGCCCGTCGTGCCGCTCGGCGAAACTACAATGCCCCCGAATATTTTTTATACCCGCGAAGCACTGAACCCGCGAAAGGTGAACCGCGAAGTAGCGAGGGTTCACTGTATGTATAAGACCAAGACCTACAAAAAAGTCTCTTGGAGCAATGAGCTAGGTTTTACAAGAAGTCGGCCATTTTGAATTTACTTAAAAGGGGCGGGTCACCACAATGGACTTTGTGTAGAAATTATTATTGGGGCCCGAGCAGCGACCGTGGCGAGGTCCCTATTGTTTATGTAGAAATTATTATTAGGGCCCGAGCAGCGACCGCTACGAGGTCCCCATTGTTTTTGTGGAAATTATTATTATTATTATTATTAGGGCCCGAGCAGTGACCGCTGCGAGGTCCCTATTGTTTTTCTAGAAATTGTTATTAGGGCCCGAGCTGCGACGGCTGCGAGGTCCCTATTGTTTTTGTAGAAAATATTATTACTTTTATTATTATTATTATTATTATTATTAGGGCCTGAGCAGCGACCGCTGCGAAGTCCCTGTTGTTTTTGTAGAAATTATTATTATTATTATTTTTCCGATTGTACGATCGCATTTTTGACCCCGAAACATGCACAAAAACTCACCAAACTTGGCAGTCTCATCGGGCATGGCGAGAAATTTGATATTTTAACGTCTAATATGAACAGGAAGTGAGTTATGAATTTTTGAAAGTCCAACTTTTGCCCTTTTTTGCATGTTTACAGGGGTCATTCTTTTGCACCCTGATCCTAAAGGCTTCATCTGATTGCCTTAAAATTCTGTCTGTAGCATCTTAAGACCTGGGACAAACACTGGGGCTAAAATTTTTTGTTTCCGAAATACTATATGACGGGGGCGGGGCTTCAAAGTTTTCACTTAAGATTTCCTTCGCCGCAATGGACAAAATGCTTAATAACTCTCCTGCACATGCTGCTAAAAATCCAAAACTTCACATGTACATAAAGAGTCGGTACCTGAAGACATCTATATGTTTATATTCTGTTATACACCTTGCGCCAATCAATAACATTTTTTACATTTTGACGTACTGCACGGTGCCCTTTTAACGAATCCGATTGAAAATTGGCTAGAAAAGACTCAAGACATTGATCTTACTCTATCCCTATTTTTGTGACTTTCCTTCGAAGGGCGTGGCTATTACGGTGCCGCAGAGTCTGATTATTCTCCGTGGCAACAAAAGTTCCTGCAAAATGATTCAGATGATCCATCTTCTCGAAATTTTTCACATTTGAGGATATTCAGGCCCTGAAGACGGCTGCCAACTTATTTTTGATCGCAGTGGTAGCGCCACCAACTGGTTAAAACAAATACAAATTATTTTCGTTGATGTTTTTCTCCGGGCAGGTTCACAAAATCTACCTTATATTTGCTCGGATGAGTGTTTAGGCCTTGAGGATGTCACAATACGAAAGTCTTTCGCCTTCTTCAGAGTGTCACATGATGGTGTCTTGTGACCCGTCTTTATCAGCTGATGTTCCATGAGGGCGTGACTTACCTGTCACAAGAATGAAGGCAAGTCACGCCCCCCGCTGTCCGTTCACTCCGCCAAGATGCTGCTCCAGGTGGTAGAGAGGATGAAGGCTCCCTTGTCTCTGTTCATGGTTTTTATGCCTCGCTTGCAGATCTCAATGGCCTCTCTGATCCAGCGCTGTTGTTTGTTCTCTTCGTTGCGGATGACCCTGCCCTTCTCCCGGTCCATGATGTGGTTTTCCCTTTTGCAGTGGTCAGTGATTGCTGATTTGTAATATTCATGTTGTGCTTGTTCTTTTACTGCTCTGATTTTTCATTTTTTTGACAGGTAAGTCACACCCTCATGGAACATCAGCTGATAAAGACGGGTCTCAAGACACCATCATGCGACACTCTGAAGAAGGCGAAAGACTCGCCGAAACATGTCAGGTAAAAAATTAACCTAAAACATAATTGTCTGCTTTTAATGAATCTGTCAAATATCAATAATAAGAAGACAAAATGAACCTAATACAAATAAATGAATGCTTAATAACTCCCCTGCACATGCTCCTAAAAATCCAAACCTTCACCTGTAAATAAAACGTCCCGACCTGAAGACATCTTAATGTTATTATTTTGTTATACACACAGCGCCGCCAAGTGGAATCAAAAATGTGTTTTTATTTTAATTTTCACGTACTGCACGGTGCCCTTTTGACGAATCCGACTGAAAATTTGTCAGAAAAGACTCAAGACAATGATCTTACTCTCTGCCGAATTTTGTGACGTTTTGGCAAAAGGCGTGGCTATTACGGTGCTGAAAAGTCCGATTGTACTTTGTGGCAACAAAAGCTCCGGCAACATGACTCAGATGATCCTATCTTCTCGAAGTTGTACACATTTGAGGATACTTCAGCCCTGAAGACATCTACCAACTTATTTTTCATCGTAGTAGTAGCGCCACCAACTGGTAAAAGCTAATACAAATTATTTTCTTGGATGTTTTTCTCCGTGCAACTCAACAAGGTCGCCCTCATATATGCTCGGATGACTGTTTCGGCCATGAGGATGTCACAATACGAAATTCATCCTTTTTCGTGAAAAGTTGTGGGAGTGGCATTGCACTGTTCGGCAATAAAACAACGCTGATTATGAGGTTCTAAATATGAACGACAACTCGTGAAACTTTACACACACATCAGGCAGAGCAAATTTATCAATATTTTATACGTTAGTTGTGCAGCTTTTTTGAAATGGCTCGCCATGGCCCTCGAGAAATGTTCAAAAAAGCAGCCCTGGTTGAGTGTTTCACCTCGCTTTTTGTAAATTTTATGGAGTACAGTGAACCCTCGGTTATCGCGGTTAATGTTAAAATGGTCGAATGGTCAATGACAAGAATTGCAGTGCAAGCACGTATTATCGGCGCGGGTTCGATCCCCACCTGATGTGCCTCGCATGATTTCTTTGGCTGCCAGGATGGCCGAGTGGTCTAAGGCGCCGCGTTCAGGACCCAGTCTCCCCACGAGGCCTGGGTTCGAATCTCAAATTTCCCCATTGTGGGACTAATAAAGGGAATATTATATTATTATTATTATATTATAATGGGGACCGAGACCACCCGCAAAAACTGAAAATCCGCGAAGTAGCGGCGCACCTTCAAAAATGCTTAAAAAAAAATACAATATATATAATAAATATATAAATATATATATATATATATATTTATATATATATATATATATATATATACGAGGAGAGAGAGAGAGAGTGAAATTCATGTTATAACAAAAAAACCAAATTATTATTAAAACGTATTATTTTTTTATTCCCCAGCCATTCTTTTTGTATTTATTTAATTACTCCGACTTTTACCTGCTGGTACGCCGTCCGGTGTGCCCTGTGAAATGAAAGGTGGCATTCTTTATTTATTTATTTATTTATTCATTTATTCATTCATAACTGACAGCTTCGCGCTCCGTTCGTGCCCGGGCGGAAGAGGTGTTCCAATTCGGCTTAACTGTGACACACGCCCGCCCTCCTCCCCCGGAGCTTCCATTCGGTTAAACTTAGGGGCCGCTTGGCACCGCCCGTGCCCGGGGAAGGTGCTCCTCTTCGGCTTACTGTGTCGCGAGCATGCCCTCCTCCTCCGGAGCTTCCATTCGGTTAAACTTAGGGGCCGCTTGGAACCGCCCGTGCCCGGCGAAGGTGCTCCTCTTCGGCTTACTGTGACGCGAGCATGCCCTCCTCCTCCGGAGCTTCCATTCGGTTAAACTTAGGGGCCGCTTGGAACCGCCCGTGCCCGGGGAAGGTGCTCCTCTTCGGCTTACTGTGACGCGAGCATGCCCTCCTCCTCCGGAGCTTCCATTCGGTTAAACTTAGGGGCCGCTTGGCACCGCCCGTGCCCGGGGAAGGTGCTCCTCTACGGCTTAACTGCCACGCACGCCGGCCGGAGCTCTGGTACGGTCCGAACCGCGCGAAACGTCGCCACCGATCGTGTCCGGGGGAACGTGCTCTTCTTCGTCCAATCTCCTCTTCGCCCACGCTCTTCTTCGGCGCACGCCGGCCGTTTAACCGCTCCAGCGCCCGTCGTGCCGCTCGGCGAATCTACAATGCCCCCGAATATTTTTTATACCCGCGAAGCACTGAACCCGCGAAAGGTGAACCGCGAAGTAGCGAGGGTTCACTGTATGTATAAGGCCAAGACCTACAAAAAAGTCTCTTGGAGCAATGAGCTAGGTTTTACAGGAAGTCGGCCATTTTGAATTTACTTAAAAGGGGGCGGGTCACCACAATGGACTTTGTGTAGAAATTATTATTGGGGCCCGAGCAGCGACCGCGGCGAGGTCCCTATTGTTTATGTAGAAATTATTATTAGGGCCCGAGCAGCGACCGCTACGAGGTCCCCATTGTTTTTGTGGAAATTATTATTATTATTATTATTAGGGCCCGAGCAGTGACCGCTGCGAGGTCCCTATTGTTTTTCTAGAAATTGTTATTAGGGCCCGAGCTGCGACGGCTGCGAGGTCCCTATTGTTTTTCTAGAAAATATTTTTACTTTTTTTATTATTATTATTATTAATATTATTAGGGCCTGAGCAGCGACCGC
Organism: Idiotropiscis lumnitzeri; assembly: GCF_059441095.1. Classification (NCBI taxonomy): domain Eukaryota; kingdom Metazoa; phylum Chordata; class Actinopteri; order Syngnathiformes; family Syngnathidae; genus Idiotropiscis; species Idiotropiscis lumnitzeri. The sequence continues at coordinate 21,265 of NW_028283703.1, forward strand.
TGCGAAGTCCCTGTTGTTTTTGTAGAAATTATTATTATTATTATTTTTCCGATTGTTCGATCGCATTTTTGACCCCCGAAACATGCACAAAAACTCACCAAACTTGGCAGTCTCATCGGGCATGGCGAGAAATTTGATATTTTAACGTCTAATATGAACAGGAAGTGAGTTTTGAATTTTTGAGAGTCCGACTTTTGCCCTTTTTTGCATGTTTACTGGGGTCATTCTTTTGCACCCTGATCCTAAAGGCTTCATCTGATTGCCTTAAAATTTTGTCTGTAGCATCTTAAGACCTGGGACAAACACTGGGGCTAAAATCTTTTGTTTCCGAAATACTATATGACGGGGGCGGGGCTTCAAAGTTTTCACTTAAGATTTCCTTCGCCGCAATGGACAAAATGCTTAATAACTCTCCTGCACATGCTGCTAAAAATCCAAAACTTCACATGTACATAAAGAGTCGGTACCTGAAGACATCTATATGTTTATATTCTGTTATACACCTTGCGCCAATCAATATCATTTTTTACGTTTTGACATACTGCACGGTGCCCTTTTAACGAATCCGATTGAAAATTGGCGAGAAAAGACTCAAGACATTGATCTTACTCTATCCCTATTTTTGTGACTTTCCTTCGAAGGGCGTGGCTATTGCGGTGCCGCAGAGTCTGATTATTCTCCGTGGCAACAAAAGTTCCTGCAAAATGATTCAGATGATCCATCTTCTCGAAATTTTTCACATTTGAGGATATTCAGGCCCTGAAGACGGCTGCCAACTTATTTTTGATCGCAGTGGTAGCGCCACCAACTGGTAAAACAAATACAAATTATTTTCGTTGATGTTTTTCTCCGGGCAGGTTCACAAAATCTACCTTATATTTGCTCGGATTAGTGTTTAGGCCTTGAGGATGTCACAATACGAAAGTCTTTCGCCTTCTTCAGAGTGTCACATGATGGTGTCTTGTGACCCGTCTTTATCAGCTGATGTTCCATGAGGGCGTGACTTACCTGTCACAAGAATGAAGGCAAGTCACACCCCCCGCTGTCCGTTCACTCCGCCAAGATGCTGCTCCAGGTGGTAGAGAGGATGAAGGCTCCCTTGTCTCTGTTCATGGTTTTTATGCCTCGCTTGCAGATCTCAATGGCCTCTCTGATCCAGCGCTGTTGTTTGTTCTCTTCGGTGCGGATGACCCTGCCCTTCGCCCGGTCCATGATATGGTTTTCCCTTCTGCAGTGGTCAGTGATTGCTGATTTGTAATATTCATGTTGTGCTTGTTCTTTTACTGCTATGATTTTTCATTTTTTTGACAGGTAATTCACACCCTCATGGAACATAAGCTGATAAAGACGGGTCTCAAGACACCATCATGCGACACTCTGAAGAAGGCGAAAGACTCGCCGAAACATGTCAGGTAAAACATTTACCTAAAACATAATTGTCTGCTTTTAATGAATCTGTCAAATATCAATAATAAGAAGACAAAATGAACCTCATACAAATAAATGAATGCTTAATAACTCCCCTGCACATGCTCCTAATAATCCAAACCTTCACCTGTCAATAAAATGTCCCGACCTGAAGACATCTTAATGTTATTATTTTGTTATACACACAGCGCCGCCAAGTGGAATCAAAAATTTGTTTTTATTTTAATTTCCACGTACTGCACGGTGCCCTTTTGACGAATCCGACTGAAAATTAGTCAGAAAAGACTCAAGACAATGATCTTACTCTCTGCCGAATTTTGTGACGTTTTGGCAAAAGGCGTGGCTATTACGGTGCTGAAAAGTCCGATTGTACTCTGTGGCAACAAAAGCTCCGGCAACATGACTCAGATGATCCTATCTTCTCGAAGTTGTACACATTTGAGGATACTTCAGCCCTGAAGACATCTACCAACTTATTTTTCATCGTAGTAGTAGCGCCACCAACTGGTAAAAGCTAATACAAGTTATTTTCTTGGATGTTTTTCTCCGTGCAACTCAACAAGGTCGCCCTCATATATGCTCGGATGACTGTTTCGGCCATGAGGATGTCACAATACGAAATTCATCCTTTTTCGTGAAAAGTTGTGGGAGTGGCATTGCACTGTTTGGCAATAAAACAACGCTGATTATGAGGTTCTAAATATGAACGACAACTCGTGAAACTTGACACACACATCAGGCAGAGCAAATTTATCAATATTTTATACGTTAGTTGTGCAGCTTTTTTGAAATGGCTCGCCATGGCCCTCGAGAAATGTTAAAAAAAGCAGCCCTGGTTGAGTGTTTCACCTCGCTTTTTGCAAATTTTATGGAGTACAGTGAACCCTCGGTTATCGCGGTTAATGGGGACCGAGACCACCCGCGGAAACTGAAAATCCGCGAAGTAGCGGCGCACCTTCAAAAATGCTTAAAAGAAAATACAATATATATAATAAATATATATATATATATATATATATATATATATATATATATATATATACGGGGAGAGAGAGAGAGAGAGAGAGAGTGAAATTCATGTTATAACAAAAAAACCAAATTATTATTAAAACGTATTATTTTTTTATTCCCCAGCCATTCTTTTTGTATTTATTTAATTACTCCGACTTTTACCAGCTGGTACGCCGTCCGGTGTTCCCTGTGAAATGAAAGGTGGCATTCTTTAATTATTTATTTATTTATTCATTTATTCATTCATAACTGACAGCTTCGCGCTCCGTTCGTGTCCGGGCGGAAGAGGTGTTCCAATTCGGCTTAACTGTGACACACGCCCGCCCTCCTCCCCCGGAGCTTCCATTCGGTTAAACTTAGGGGCCGCTTGGCACCGCCCGTGCCCGGGGAAGGTGCTCCTCTTCGGCTTACTGTGACGCGAGCATGCCCGCCTCCTCCGGAGCTTCCATTCGGTTAAACTTAGGGGCCGCTTGGAACCGCCCGTGCCCGGCAAAGGTGCTCCTCTTCGGCTTACTGTGACGCGAGCATGCCCTCCTCCTCCGGAGCTTCCATTTGGTTAAACTTAGGGGCCGCTTGGAACCGCCCGTGCCTGGGGAAGGTGCTCCTCTTCGGCTTACTGTGACGCGAGCATGCCCTCCTCCTCCGGAGCTTCCATTCGGTTAAACTTAGGGGCCGCTTGGCACCGCCCGTGCCCGGGGACGGTGCTCCTCTACGGCTTAACTGCCACGCACGCCGGCCGGAGCCTTGGTACGGTCCGAACCGCGCGAAACGTCGCCACCGATCGTGTCCGGGGGAACGTGCTCTTCTTCGTCCACTCTCCTCTTCGCCCACGCTCTTCTCCGGCGCACGCCGGCCGTCTAACCGCTCCAGCGCCCGTCGTGCCGCTCGGCGAAACTACAATGCCCCCGAATATTTTTTATACCCGCGAAGCACTGAACCCGCGAAAGGTGAACCGCGAAGTAGCGAGGGTTCACTGTATGTATAAGACCAAGACCTACAAAAAAGTCTCTTGAAGCAATGAGCTAGGTTTTACAGGAAGTCGGCCATTTTGAATTTACTTAAAAGGGGCGGGTCACCACAATGGACTTTGTGTAGAAATTATTATTGGGGCCCGAGCAGCGACCGCGGCGAGGTCCCTATTGTTTATGTAGAAATTATTATTAGGGCCCGAGCAGCGACCGCTACGAGGTCCCCATTGTTTTTGTGGAAATTATTATTATTATTATTATTAGGGCCCGAGCAGTGACCGCTGCGAGGTCCCTATTGTTTTTCTAGAAATTGTTATTAGGGCCCGAGCTGCGACGGCTGCGAGGTCCCTATTGTTTTTGTAGAAAATATCATTACTTTTATTATTATTATTATTATTATTATTAGGGCCTGAGCAGCGACCGCTGCGAAGTCCCTGTTGTTTTTGTAGAAATTATTATTATTATTATTTTTCCGATTGTACGATCGCATTTTTGACCCCGAAACATGCACAAAAACTCACCAAACTTGGCAGTCTCATCGGGCATGGCGAGAAATTTGATATTTTAACGTCTAATATGAACAGGAAGTGAGTTATGAATTTTTGAAAGTCCGACTTTTGCCCTTTTTTGCATGTTTACAGGGGTCATTCTTTTGCACCCTGATCCTAAAGGCTTCATCTGATTGCCTTAAAATTCTGTCTGTAGCATCTTAAGACCTGGGACAAACACTGGGGCTAAAATCTTTTGTTTCCGAAATACTATATGACGGGGGCGGGGCTTCAAAGTTTTCACTTAAGATTTCCTTCGCCGCAATGGACAAAATGCTTAATAACTCTCCTGCACATGCTGCTAAAAATCCAAAACTTCACATGTACATAAAGAGTCGGTACCTGAAGACATCTATATGTTTATATTCTGTTATACACCTTGCGCCAATCAATAACATTTTTTACATTTTGACGTACTGCACGGTGCCCTTTTAACGAATCCGATTGAAAATTGGCTAGAAAAGACTCAAGACATTGATCTTACTCTATCCCTATTTTTGTGACTTTCCTTCGAAGGGCGTGGCTATTGCGGTGCCGCAGAGTCTGATTATTCTCCGTGGCAACAAAAGTTCCTGCAAAATGATTCAGATGATCCATCTTCTCGAAATTTTTCACATTTGAGGATATTCAGGCCCTGAAGACGGCTGCCAACTTATTTTTGATCGCAGTGGTAGCGCCACCAACTGGTTAAAACAAATACAAATTATTTTCGTTGATGTTTTTCTCCGGGCAGGTTCACAAAATCTACCTTATATTTGCTCGGATGAGTGTTTAGGCCTTGAGGATGTCACAATACGAAAGTCTTTCGCCTTCTTCAGAGTGTCACATGATGGTGTCTTGTGACCCGTCTTTATCAGCTGATGTTCCATGAGGGCGTGACTTACCTGTCACAAGAATGAAGGCAAGTCACACCCCCCGCTGTCCGTTCACTCCGCCAAGATGCTGCTCTAGGTGGTAGAGAGGATGAAGGCTCCCTTGTCTCTGTTCATGGTTTTTATGCCTCGCTTGCAGATCTCAATGGCCTCTCTGATCCAGCGCTGTTGTTTGTTCTCTTCGGTGCGGATGACCCTGCCCTTCTCCCGGTCCATGATGTGGTTTTCCCTTTTGCAGTGGTCAGTGATTGCTGATTTGTAATGTTCATGTTGTGCTTGTTCTTTTACTGCTCTGATTTTTCATTTTTTTGACAGGTAAGTCACACCCTCATGGAACATCAGCTGATAAAGACGGGTCTCAAGACACCATCATGCGACACTCTGAAGAAGGCGAAAGACTCGCCGAAACATGTCAGGTAAAAAATTAACCTAAAACATAATTGTCTGCTTTTAATGAATCAGTCAAATATCAATAATAAGAAGACAAAATGAACCTAATACAAATAAATGAATGCTTAATAACTCCCCTGCACATGCTCCTGAAAATCCAAACCTTCACCTGTAAATAAAACGTCCCGACCTGAAGACATCTTAATGTTATTATTTTGTTCTACACACAGCGCCGCCAAGTGGAATCAAAAATGTGTTTTTATTTTAATTTTCACATCCTGCACGGTGCCCTTTTGACAAATCCGACTGAAAATTAGTCAGAAAAGACTCAAGACAATGATCTTTCTCTCTGCCGAATTTTGTGACGTTTTGGCAAAAGGCGTGGCTATTACGGTGCTGAAAAGTCAGATTGTACTCTGTGGCAACAAAAGCTCCGGCAACATGACTCAGATGATCCTATCTTCTCGAAGTTGTACACATTTGAGGATACTTCAGCCCTGAAGACATCGACCAACTTATTTTTCATCGTAGTAGTAGCGCCACCAACTGGTAAAAGCTAATACAAGTTATTTTCTTGGATGTTTTTCTCCGTGCAACTCAACAAGGTCGCCCTCATATATGCTCGGATGACTGTTTCGGCCATGAGGATGTCACAATACGAAATTCGTCCTTTTTCGTGTACAGTTGTGGGAGTGGCATTGCACTGTTCGGCAATAAAACAACGCTGATTATGAGGTTCTAAATATGAACGACAACTCGTGAAACTTTACACACACATCAGGCCGAGCAAATTTATCAATATTTTATACGTTAGTTGTGCAGCTTTTTTGAAATGGCTCGCCATGGCCCTCGAGAAATGTTAAAAAAAGCAGCCCTGGTTGAGTGTTTCACCTCGCTTTTTGTAAATTTTATGGAGTACAGTGAACCCTCGGTAATCGCGGTTAATGGGGACAGAGACCACCCGCGAAAACTGAAAATCCGCGAAGTAGCGGCGCACCTTCAAAAATGCTTAAAAAAATATACAATATATATAATAAATATATAAATATATATATATATATATATATATATATATATATATATATATATATATATATATATATATATATATATATATATATATATATATATATATATATATATATATATATATATATATACGGGGAGAGAGAGAGTGAAATTCATGTTATAACAAAAAAACCAAATTATTATTAAAACGTATTATTTTTTTATTCCCCAGCCATTCTTTTTGTATTTATTTAATTACTCCGACTTTTATCTGCTGGTACGCCGTCCGGTGTGCCCTGTGAAATGAAAGGTGGCATTCTTTATTCATTTATTTATTTATTCTTTTATACATTCATAACTGACAGCTTCGCGCTCCGCTCGTGCCCGGGCGGAAGAGGTGCTCCAATTCGGCTTAACTGTGACACACACCCGCCCTCCTCCCCCGGAGCTTCCATTCGGTTAAACTTAGGGGCCGCTTGGAACCGCCCGTGCCCGGCGAAGGTGCTCCTCTTCGGCTTACTGTGACGCGAGCATGCCCTCCTCCTCCGGAGCTTCCATTCGGTTAAACTTAGGGGCCGCTTGGAACCGCCCGTGCCCGGGGAAGGTGCTCCTCTTCGGCTTACTGTGACGCGAGCATGCCCTCCTCCTCCGGAGCTTCCATTCGGTTAAACTTAGGGGCCGCTTGGCACCGCCCGTGCCCGGGGAAGGTGCTCCTCTACGGCTTAACTGCCACGCACGCCGGCCGGAGCTCTGGTACGGTCCGAACCGCGCGAAACGTCGCCACCGATCGTGTCCGGGGGAACGTGCTCTTCTTCGTCCAATCTCCTCTTCGCCCACGCTCTTCTTCGGCGCACGCCGGCCGTTTAACCGCTCCAGCGCCCGTCGTGCCGCTCGGCGAATCTACAATGCCCCCGAATATTTTTTATACCCGCGAAGCACTGAACCCGCGAAAGGTGAACCGCGAAGTAGCGAGGGTTCACTGTATGTATAAGGCCAAGACCTACAAAAAAGTCTCTTGGAGCAATGAGCTAGGTTTTACAGGAAGTCGGCCATTTTGAATTTACTTAAAAGGGGGCGGGTCACCACAATGGACTTTGTGTAGAAATTATTATTGGGGCCCGAGCAGCGACCGCGGCGAGGTCCCTATTGTTTATGTAGAAATTATTATTAGGGCCCGAGCAGCGACCGCTACGAGGTCCCCATTGTTTTTGTGGAAATTATTATTATTATTATTATTAGGGCCCGAGCAGTGACCGCTGCGAGGTCCCTATTGTTTTTCTAGAAATTGTTATTAGGGCCCGAGCTGCGACGGCTGCGAGGTCCCTATTGTTTTTCTAGAAAATATTTTTACTTTTTTTATTATTATTATTATTATTATTATTAGGGCCTGAGCAGCGACCGCTGCGAAGTCCCTGTTGTTTTTGTAGAAATTATTATTATTATTATTTTTCCGATTGTTCGATCGCATTTTTGACCCCCGAAACATGCACAAAAACTCACCAAACTTGGCAGTCTCATCGGGCATGGCGAGAAATTTGATATTTTAACGTCTAATATGAACAGGAAGTGAGTTTTGAATTTTTGAGAGTCCGACTTTTGCCCTTTTTTGCATGTTTACTGGGGTCATTCTTTTGCACCCTGATCCTAAAGGCTTCATCTGATTGCCTTAAAATTTTGTCTGTAGCATCTTAAGACCTGGGACAAACACTGGGGCTAAAATCTTTTGTTTCCGAAATACTATATGACGGGGGCGGGGCTTCAAAGTTTTCACTTAAGATTTCCTTCGCCGCAATGGACAAAATGCTTAATAACTCTCCTGCACATGCTGCTAAAAATCCAAAACTTCACATGTACATAAAGAGTCGGTACCTGAAGACATCTATATGTTTATATTCTGTTATACACCTTGCGCCAATCAATATCATTTTTTACGTTTTGACATACTGCACGGTGCCCTTTTAACGAATCCGATTGAAAATTGGCGAGAAAAGACTCAAGACATTGATCTTACTCTATCCCTATTTTTGTGACTTTCCTTCGAAGGGCGTGGCTATTGCGGTGCCGCAGAGTCTGATTATTCTCCGTGGCAACAAAAGTTCCTGCAAAATGATTCAGATGATCCATCTTCTCGAAATTTTTCACATTTGAGGATATTCAGGCCCTGAAGACGGCTGCCAACTTATTTTTGATCGCAGTGGTAGCGCCACCAACTGGTAAAACAAATACAAATTATTTTCGTTGATGTTTTTCTCCGGGCAGGTTCACAAAATCTACCTTATATTTGCTCGGATTAGTGTTTAGGCCTTGAGGATGTCACAATACGAAAGTCTTTCGCCTTCTTCAGAGTGTCACATGATGGTGTCTTGTGACCCGTCTTTATCAGCTGATGTTCCATGAGGGCGTGACTTACCTGTCACAAGAATGAAGGCAAGTCACACCCCCCGCTGTCCGTTCACTCCGCCAAGATGCTGCTCCAGGTGGTAGAGAGGATGAAGGCTCCCTTGTCTCTGTTCATGGTTTTTATGCCTCGCTTGCAGATCTCAATGGCCTCTCTGATCCAGCGCTGTTGTTTGTTCTCTTCGGTGCGGATGACCCTGCCCTTCGCCCGGTCCATGATATGGTTTTCCCTTCTGCAGTGGTCAGTGATTGCTGATTTGTAATATTCATGTTGTGCTTGTTCTTTTACTGCTATGATTTTTCATTTTTTTGACAGGTAATTCACACCCTCATGGAACATAAGCTGATAAAGACGGGTCTCAAGACACCATCATGCGACACTCTGAAGAAGGCGAAAGACTCGCCGAAACATGTCAGGTAAAACATTTACCTAAAACATAATTGTCTGCTTTTAATGAATCTGTCAAATATCAATAATAAGAAGACAAAATGAACCTCATACAAATAAATGAATGCTTAATAACTCCCCTGCACATGCTCCTAATAATCCAAACCTTCACCTGTCAATAAAATGTCCCGACCTGAAGACATCTTAATGTTATTATTTTGTTATACACACAGCGCCGCCAAGTGGAATCAAAAATTTGTTTTTATTTTAATTTCCACGTACTGCACGGTGCCCTTTTGACGAATCCGACTGAAAATTAGTCAGAAAAGACTCAAGACAATGATCTTACTCTCTGCCGAATTTTGTGACGTTTTGGCAAAAGGCGTGGCTATTACGGTGCTGAAAAGTCCGATTGTACTCTGTGGCAACAAAAGCTCCGGCAACATGACTCAGATGATCCTATCTTCTCGAAGTTGTACACATTTGAGGATACTTCAGCCCTGAAGACATCTACCAACTTATTTTTCATCGTAGTAGTAGCGCCACCAACTGGTAAAAGCTAATACAAGTTATTTTCTTGGATGTTTTTCTCCGTGCAACTCAACAAGGTCGCCCTCATATATGCTCCGAGGACTGTTTCGGCCATGAGGATGTCACAATACGAAATTCATCCTTTTTCGTGAAAAGTTGTGGGAGTGGCATTGCACTGTTTGGCAATAAAACAACGCTGATTATGAGGTTCTAAATATGAACGACAACTCGTGAAACTTGACACACACATCAGGCAGAGCAAATTTATCAATATTTTATACGTTAGTTGTGCAGCTTTTTTGAAATGGCTCGCCATGGCCCTCGAGAAATGTTCAAAAAAGCAGCCCTGGTTGAGTGTTTCACCTCGCTTTTTGTAAATTTTATGGAGTACAGTGAACCCTCGGTTATCGCGGTTAATGGGGACCGAGACCACCCGCGGAAACTGAAAATCCGCGAAGTAGCGGCGCACCTTCAAAAATGCTTAAAAGAAAATACAATATATATAATAAATATATATATATATATATATATATATATATATATATATATATATATATACGGGGAGAGAGAGAGAGAGAGAGAGAGTGAAATTCATGTTATAACAAAAAAACCAAATTATTATTAAAACGTATTATTTTTTTATTCCCCAGCCATTCTTTTTGTATTTATTTAATTACTCCGACTTTTACCAGCTGGTACGCCGTCCGGTGTTCCCTGTGAAATGAAAGGTGGCATTCTTTAATTATTTATTTATTTATTCATTTATTCATTCATAACTGACAGCTTCGCGCTCCGTTCGTGTCCGGGCGGAAGAGGTGTTCCAATTCGGCTTAACTGTGACACACGCCCGCCCTCCTCCCCCGGAGCTTCCATTCGGTTAAACTTAGGGGCCGCTTGGCACCGCCCGTGCCCGGGGAAGGTGCTCCTCTTCGGCTTACTGTGACGCGAGCATGCCCGCCTCCTCCGGAGCTTCCATTCGGTTAAACTTAGGGGCCGCTTGGAACCGCCCGTGCCCGGCAAAGGTGCTCCTCTTCGGCTTACTGTGACGCGAGCATGCCCTCCTCCTCCGGAGCTTCCATTTGGTTAAACTTAGGGGCCGCTTGGAACCGCCCGTGCCTGGGGAAGGTGCTCCTCTTCGGCTTACTGTGACGCGAGCATGCCCTCCTCCTCCGGAGCTTCCATTCGGTTAAACTTAGGGGCCGCTTGGCACCGCCCGTGCCCGGGGACGGTGCTCCTCTACGGCTTAACTGCCACGCACGCCGGCCGGAGCCTTGGTACGGTCCGAACCGCGCGAAACGTCGCCACCGATCGTGTCCGGGGGAACGTGCTCTTCTTCGTCCACTCTCCTCTTCGCCCACGCTCTTCTCCGGCGCACGCCGGCCGTCTAACCGCTCCAGCGCCCGTCGTGCCGCTCGGCGAAACTACAATGCCCCCGAATATTTTTTATACCCGCGAAGCACTGAACCCGCGAAAGGTGAACCGCGAAGTAGCGAGGGTTCACTGTATGTATAAGACCAAGACCTACAAAAAAGTCTCTTGAAGCAATGAGCTAGGTTTTACAGGAAGTCGGCCATTTTGAATTTACTTAAAAGGGGCGGGTCACCACAATGGACTTTGTGTAGAAATTATTATTGGGGCCCGAGCAGCGACCGCGGCGAGGTCCCTATTGTTTATGTAGAAATTATTATTAGGGCCCGAGCAGCGACCGCTACGAGGTCCCCATTGTTTTTGTGGAAATTATTATTATTATTATTATTAGGGCCCGAGCAGTGACCGCTGCGAGGTCCCTATTGTTTTTCTAGAAATTGTTATTAGGGCCCGAGCTGCGACGGCTGCGAGGTCCCTATTGTTTTTGTAGAAAATATCATTACTTTTATTATTATTATTATTATTATTATTAGGGCCTGAGCAGCGACCGCTGCGAAGTCCCTGTTGTTTTTGTAGAAATTATTATTATTATTATTTTTCCGATTGTACGATCGCATTTTTGACCCCGAAACATGCACAAAAACTCACCAAACTTGGCAGTCTCATCGGGCATGGCGAGAAATTTGATATTTTAACGTCTAATATGAACAGGAAGTGAGTTATGAATTTTTGAAAGTCCGACTTTTGCCCTTTTTTGCATGTTTACAGGGGTCATTCTTTTGCACCCTGATCCTAAAGGCTTCATCTGATTGCCTTAAAATTCTGTCTGTAGCATCTTAAGACCTGGGACAAACACTGGGGCTAAAATCTTTTGTTTCCGAAATACTATATGACGGGGGCGGGGCTTCAAAGTTTTCACTTAAGATTTCCTTCGCCGCAATGGACAAAATGCTTAATAACTCTCCTGCACATGCTGCTAAAAATCCAAAACTTCACATGTACATAAAGAGTCGGTACCTGAAGACATCTATATGTTTATATTCTGTTATACACCTTGCGCCAATCAATAACATTTTTTACATTTTGACGTACTGCACGGTGCCCTTTTAACGAATCCGATTGAAAATTGGCTAGAAAAGACTCAAGACATTGATCTTACTCTATCCCTATTTTTGTGACTTTCCTTCGAAGGGCGTGGCTATTGCGGTGCCGCAGAGTCTGATTATTCTCCGTGGCAACAAAAGTTCCTGCAAAATGATTCAGATGATCCATCTTCTCGAAATTTTTCACATTTGAGGATATTCAGGCCCTGAAGACGGCTGCCAACTTATTTTTGATCGCAGTGGTAGCGCCACCAACTGGTTAAAACAAATACAAATTATTTTCGTTGATGTTTTTCTCCGGGCAGGTTCACAAAATCTACCTTATATTTGCTCGGATGAGTGTTTAGGCCTTGAGGATGTCACAATACGAAAGTCTTTCGCCTTCTTCAGAGTGTCACATGATGGTGTCTTGTGACCCGTCTTTATCAGCTGATGTTCCATGAGGGCGTGACTTACCTGTCACAAGAATGAAGGCAAGTCACACCCCCCGCTGTCCGTTCACTCCGCCAAGATGCTGCTCTAGGTGGTAGAGAGGATGAAGGCTCCCTTGTCTCTGTTCATGGTTTTTATGCCTCGCTTGCAGATCTCAATGGCCTCTCTGATCCAGCGCTGTTGTTTGTTCTCTTCGGTGCGGATGACCCTGCCCTTCTCCCGGTCCATGATGTGGTTTTCCCTTTTGCAGTGGTCAGTGATTGCTGATTTGTAATGTTCATGTTGTGCTTGTTCTTTTACTGCTCTGATTTTTCATTTTTTTGACAGGTAAGTCACACCCTCATGGAACATCAGCTGATAAAGACGGGTCTCAAGACACCATCATGCGACACTCTGAAGAAGGCGAAAGACTCGCCGAAACATGTCAGGTAAAAAATTAACCTAAAACATAATTGTCTGCTTTTAATGAATCAGTCAAATATCAATAATAAGAAGACAAAATGAACCTAATACAAATAAATGAATGCTTAATAACTCCCCTGCACATGCTCCTGAAAATCCAAACCTTCACCTGTAAATAAAACGTCCCGACCTGAAGACATCTTAATGTTATTATTTTGTTCTACACACAGCGCCGCCAAGTGGAATCAAAAATGTGTTTTTATTTTAATTTTCACATCCTGCACGGTGCCCTTTTGACAAATCCGACTGAAAATTAGTCAGAAAAGACTCAAGACAATGATCTTTCTCTCTGCCGAATTTTGTGACGTTTTGGCAAAAGGCGTGGCTATTACGGTGCTGAAAAGTCAGATTGTACTCTGTGGCAACAAAAGCTCCGGCAACATGACTCAGATGATCCTATCTTCTCGAAGTTGTACACATTTGAGGATACTTCAGCCCTGAAGACATCGACCAACTTATTTTTCATCGTAGTAGTAGCGCCACCAACTGGTAAAAGCTAATACAAGTTATTTTCTTGGATGTTTTTCTCCGTGCAACTCAACAAGGTCGCCCTCATATATGCTCGGATGACTGTTTCGGCCATGAGGATGTCACAATACGAAATTCGTCCTTTTTCGTGTACAGTTGTGGGAGTGGCATTGCACTGTTCGGCAATAAAACAACGCTGATTATGAGGTTCTAAATATGAACGACAACTCGTGAAACTTTACACACACATCAGGCCGAGCAAATTTATCAATATTTTATACGTTAGTTGTGCAGCTTTTTTGAAATGGCTCGCCATGGCCCTCGAGAAATGTTAAAAAAAGCAGCCCTGGTTGAGTGTTTCACCTCGCTTTTTGTAAATTTTATGGAGTACAGTGAACCCTCGGTAATCGCGGTTAATGGGGACAGAGACCACCCGCGAAAACTGAAAATCCGCGAAGTAGCGGCGCACCTTCAAAAATGCTTAAAAAAATATACAATATATATAATAAATATATAAATATATATATATATATATATATATATATATATATATATATATATATACGGGGAGAGAGAGAGTGAAATTCATGTTATAACAAAAAAAACAAATTATTATTAAAACGTATTATTTTTTTATTCCCCAGCCATTCTTTTTGTATTTATTTAATTACTCCGACTTTTATCTGCTGGTACGCCGTCCGGTGTGCCCTGTGAAATGAAAGGTGGCATTCTTTATTCATTTATTTATTTATTCTTTTATACATTCATAACTGACAGCTTCGCGCTCCGCTCGTGCCCGGGCGGAAGAGGTGCTCCAATTCGGCTTAACTGTGACACACACCCGCCCTCCTCCCCCGGAGCTTCCATTCGGTTAAACTTAGGGGCCGCTTGGCACCGCCCGTGCCCGGGGAAGGTGCTCCTCTTCGGCTTACTGTGACGCGAGCATGCCCTCCTCCTCCGGAGCTTCCATTCGGTTAAACTTAGGGGCCGCTTGGAATCGCCCGTGCCCGGGGAAGGTGCTCCTCTTCGGCTTACTGTGACGCGAGCATGCCCTCCTCCTCCGGAGCTTCCATTCGGTTAAACTTAGGGGCCGCTTGGCACCGCCCGTGCCCGGGGAAGGTTCTCCTCTACGGCTTAACTGCCACGCACGCCGGCCGGAGCTCTGGTACTGTCCGAACCGCGCGAAACGTCGCCACCGATCGTGTCCGGGGGAACGTGCTCTTCTTCGTCCACTCTCCTCTTCGCCCACGCTCTTCTTCGGCGCACACCGGCCGTCTAACCGCTCCAGCGCCCCGTCGTGCCGCTCGGCGAAACTACAATGCCCCCGAATATTTTTTAGACCCGCGAAGCACTGAACCCGCGAAAGGTGAACCGCCAAGTAGCGAGGGTTCACTGTATGTATAAGACCAAGACCTACAAAAAAGTCTCTTGGAGCAATGAGCTAGGTTTTACAGGAAGTCGGCCATTTTGAATTTACTTAAAAGGGGGCGGGTCACCACAATGGACTTTGTGTAGAAATTATAATTGGGGCCCGAGCAGCGACCGCGGCGAGGTCCCTATTGTTTTTGTAGAAATTATTATTAGGGCCCGAGCAGCGACCGCTACGAGGTCCCCATTGTTTTTGTGGAAATTATTATTATTATTATTATTAGGGCCCGAGCAGTGACCGCTGCGAGGTCCCTATTGTTTTTCTAGAAATTGTTATTAGGGCCCAAGCTGCGACGGCTGCGAGGTCCCTATTGTTTTTGTAGAAAATATTATTACTTTTATTATTATTATTATTATTATTATTATTAGGGCCTGAGCAGCGACCGCTGCGAAGTCCCTATTGTTTTTGTAGAAATTATTATTATTATTATTTTTCCGATTGTTCGATTGCATTTTTGACCCCCGAAACATGCACAAAAACTCACCAAACTTGGCAGTCTCATCGGGCATGGCGAAAAATTTGATATTTTAACGTCTAATATGAACAGGAAGTGAGTTATGAATTTTTGAAAGTCCGACTTTTGCCCTTTTTTGCATGTTTACAGGGGTCATTCTTTTGCACCCTGATCCTAAAGGCTTCATCTGATTGCCTTAAAATTCTGTCTGTAGCATCTTAAGACCTGGGACAAACACTGGGGCTAAAATCTTTTGTTTCCGAAATACTATATGACGGGGGCGGGGCTTCAAAGTTTTCACTTAAGATTTCCTTCGCCGCAATGGACAAAATGCTTAATAACTCTCATGCACATGCTGCTAAAAATCCAAAACTTCACATGTACATAAAGAGTCGGTACCTGAAGACATCTATATGTTTATATTCTGTTATACACGTTGCGCCAATCAATATCATTTTTTACATTTTGACGTACTGCACGGTGCCCTTTTAACGAATCCGATTGAAAATTGGCTAGAAAAGACTCAAGACATTGATCTTACGCTATCCCAATTTTTGTGACTTTCCTTCGAAGGGCGTGGCTATTGCGGTGCCGCAGAGTCTGATTATTCTCCGTGGCAACAAAAGTTCCTGCAAAATGATTCAGATGATCCATCTTCTCGAAATTTTTCACATTTGAGGATATTCAGGCCCTGAAGACGGCTGCCAACTTATTTTTGATCGCAGTGGTAGCGCCACCAACTGGTTAAAACAAATACAAATTATTTTCGTTGATGTTTTTCTCCGGGCAGGTTCACAAAATCTACCTTATATTTGCTCGGATGAGTGTTTAGGCCTTGAGGATGTCACAATACGAAAGTCTTTCGCCTTCTTCAGAGTGTCACATGATGGTGTCTTGTGGCCCGTCTTTATCAGCTGATGTTCCATGAGGGCGTGACTTACCTGTCACAAGAATGAAGGCAAGTCACGCCCCCCGCTGTCCGTTAACTCCGCCAAGATGCTGGTCCAGGTGGTAGAGAGGATGAAGGCAACCTTGTCTCTGTTCATGGTTTTTATGCCTCGCTTGCAGATCTCAATGGCCTCTCTGATCCAGCGCTGTTGTTTGTTCTCTTCTGTGCGGATGACCCTGCCCTTCTCCCGGTCCATGATGTGGTTTTCCCTTTTGCAGTGGTCAGTGATTGCTGATTTGTAATGTTCATGTTGTGCTTGTTCTTTTACTGCTCTGATTTTTCATTTTTTTGACAGGTAAGTCACACCCTCATGGAACATCAGCTGATAAAGACGGGTCTCAAGACACCATCATGCGACACTCTGAAGAAGGCGAAAGACTCGCCGAAACATGTCAGGTAAAAAATTTATCGAAAACATAATTGTCTGCTTTTAATGAATCTGTCAAATATCAATAATAAGAAGACAAAATGAACCTAATACAAATAAATGAATGCTTAATAACTCCCCTGCACATGCTCCTAAAAATCCAAACCTTCACCTGTAAATAAAATGTCCCGACCTGAAGACATCTTAATGTTATTATTTTGTTATACACACAGCGCCGCCAAGTGGAATCAAAAATTTGTTTTTATTTTAATTTTCACGTACTGCAACGTGCCCTTTTGACGAATCCGACTGAAAATTAGTCAGAAAAGACTCAAGACAATGATCTTACTCTCTGCCGAGTTTTGTGACGTTTTGGCAAAAGGCGTGGCTATTACGGTGCTGAAAAGTCCGATTGTACTTTGTGGCAACAAAAGCTCCGGCAACATGACTCAGATGATCCTATCTTCTCGAAGTTGTACACATTTGAGGATACTTCAGCCCTAAAGACATCTACCAACTTATTTTTCATCGTAGTAGTAGCGCCACCAACTGGTAAAAGCTAATACAAGTTATTTTCTTGGATGTTTTTCTCCGTGCAACTCAACAAGGTCGCCCTCATATATGCTCGGAGGACTGTTTCGGCCATGAGGATGTCACAATACGAAATTCATCCTTTTTCGTGAAAAGTTGTGGGAGTGGCATTGCACTGTTTGGCAATAAAACAACGCTGATTATGAGGTTCTAAATATGAACGACAACTCGTGAAACTTGACACACACATCAGGCAGAGCAAATTTATAAATATTTTATACGTTAGTTGTGCAGCTTTTTTGAAATGGCTCGCCATGGCCCTCGAGAAATGTTCAAAAAAGCAGCCCTGGTTGAGTGTTTCACCTCGCTTTTTGTAAATTTTATGGAGTACAGTGAACCCTCGGTTATCGCGGTTAATGGGGACCGAGACCACCCGCGGAAACTGAAAATCCGCGGAGTAGCGGCGCACCTTCAAAAATGCTTAAAAGAAAATACAATATATAGAATAAATATATATATATATATATATATATATATATATATATATATATATATATATATATATATATATATATATATATATATATATATATATATATATATATATATATATATATATATATATATACGGGGGAGAGAGAGAGAGAGAGAGTGAAATTCATGTTATAACAAAAAAAACAAATTATTATTAAAACGTATTATTTTTTTATTCCCCAGCCATTCTTTTTGTATTTATTTAATTACTCCGACTTTTACCTACTGGTACGCCGTCCGGTGTGCCCTGTGAAATGAAAGGTGGCATTCTTTATTTATTTATTTATTTATTCTTCTATACATTCATAACTGACAGCTTCGCGCTCCGCTCGTGCCCGGGCGGAAGAGGTGCTCCAATTCGGCTTAACTGTGACACACACCCGCCCTCCTCCCCCGGAGCTTCCATTCGGTTAAACTTAGGGGCCGCTTGGCACCGCCCGTGCCCGGGGAAGGTGCTCCTCTTCGGCTTACTGTGACGCGAGCATGCCCTCCTCCTCCGGAGCTTCCATTCGGTTAAACTTAGGGGCCGCTTGGAACCGCCCGTGCCCGGGGAAGGTGCTCCTCTTCGGCTTACTGTGACGCGAGCATGCCCTCCTCCTCCGGAGCTTCCATTCGGTTAAACTTAGGGGCCGCTTGGCACCGCCCGTGCCCTGGGAAGGTTCTCCTCTACGGCTTAACTGCCACGCACGCCGGCCGGAGCTCTGGTACTGTCCGAACCGCGCGAAACGTCGCCACCGATCGTGTCCGGGGGAACGTGCTCTTCTTCGTCCACTCTCCTCTTCGCCCACGCTCTTCTTCGGCGCACACCGGCCGTCTAACCGCTCCAGCGCCCCGTCGTGCCGCTCGGCGAAACTATAATGCCCCCGAATATTTTTTAGACCCGCGAAGCACTGAACCCACGAAAGGTGAACCGCCAAGTAGCGAGGGTTCACTGTATGTATAAGACCAAGACCTACAAAAAAGTCTCTTGGAGCAATGAGCTAGGTTTTACAGGAAGTCGGCCATTTTGAATTTACTTAAAAAGGGGCGGGTCACCACAATGGACTTTGTGTAGAAATTATTATTGGGGCCCGAGCAGCGACCGCGGCGATGTCCCTATTGTTTTTGTAGAAATTATTATTCGGGCCCGAGCAGCGACCGCTACGAGGTCCCCATTGTTTTTGTGGAAATTATTATTATTATTATTATTAGGGCCCGAGCAGTGACCGCTGCGAGGTCCCTATTGTTTTTCTAGAAATTGTTATTAGGGCCCGAGCTGCGACGGCTGCGAGGTCCCTATTGTTTTTGTAGAAAATATTATTACTTTTATTCTTATTATTATTATTATTATTAGGGCCTGAGCAGCGACCACTGCGAAGTCCCTGTTGTTTTTGTAGAAATTATTATTATTATTATTTTTCCGATTGTTCGATTGCATTTTTGACCCCCGAAACATGCACAAAAACTCACCAAACTTGGCAGTCTCATCGGGCATGGCGAGAAATTTGATATTTTAAACGTCTAATATGAACAGGAAGTGAGTTATGAATTTTTGAAAGTCCGACTTTTGCCCTTTTTTGCATGTTTACAGGGGTCATTCTTTTGCACCCTGATCCTAAAGGCTTCATCTGATTGCCTTAAAATTCTGTCTGTAGCATCTTAAGACCTGGGACAAACACTGGGGCTAAAATTTTTTGTTTCCAAAATACTATATGACGGGGGCGGGGCTTCGAAGTTTTCACTTAAGATTTCCTTCGCCGCAATGGACAAAATGCTTAATAACTCTCTTGCACATGCTGCTAAAAATCCAAAACTTCACATGTACATAAAGAGTCGGTACCTGAAGACATCTATATGTTTATATTCTGTTATACACCTTGCGCCAATCAATATAATTTTTTACATTTTGACGTCCTGCACGGTGCCCTTTTAACGAATCCGATTGAAAATTGGCTAGAAAAGACTCAAGACATTGATCTTACTCTATCCCTATTTTTGTGACTTTCCTTCGAAGGGCGTGGCTATTACGGTGCCGCAGAGTCTGATTATTCTCCGTGGCAACAAAAGTTCCTGCAAAATGATTCAGATGATCCATCTTCTCGAAATTTTTCACATTTGAGGATATTCAGGCCCTGAAGACGGCTGCCAACTTATTTTTGATCGGATGAGTGTTTAGGCCTTGAGGATGTCACAATACGAAAGTCTTTCGCCTTCTTCAGAGTGTCACATGATGGTGTCTTGTGGCCCGTCTTTATCAGCTGATGTTCCATGAGGGCGTGACTTACCTGTCACAAGAATGAAGGCAAGTCACGCCCCCGCTGTCCGTTCACTCCGCCAAGATGCTGCTCCAGGTGGTAGAGAGGATGAAGGCTCCCTTGTCTCTGTTCATGGTTTTTATGCCTCGCTTGCAGATCTCAATGGCCTCTCTGATCCAGCGCTGTTGTTTGTTCTCTTCGGTGCGGATGACCCTGCCCTTCTCCCGGTCCATGATGTGGTTTTCCCTTTTGCAGTGGTCAGTGATTGCTGATTTGTAATGTTCATGTTGTGCTTGTTCTTTTACTGCTCTGATTTTTCATTTTTTTGACAGGTAAGTCACACCCTCATGGAACATCAGCTGATAAAGACGGGTCTCAAGACACCATCATGCGACACTCTGAAGAAGGCGAAAGACTCGCCGAAACATGTCAGGTAAAAAATTAACCTAAAACATAATTGTCTGCTTTTAATGAATCAGTCAAATATCAATAATAAGAAGACAAAATGAACCTAATACAAATAAATGAATGCTTAATAACGCCCCTGCACATGCTCCTAAAAATCCAAACCTTCACCTGTAAATAAAAGGTCCCGACCTGAAGACATCTTAATGTTATTATTTTGTTATACACACAGCGCCGCCAAGTGGAATCAAAAATTTGTTTTTATTTTAATTTTCACGTACTGCACGGTGCCCTTTTGACGAATCCGACTGAAAATTAGTCAGAAAAGACTCAAGACAATGATCTTACTCTCTGCCGAATTTTGTGACGTTTTGACAAAAGGCGTGGCTATTACGGTGCTGAAAAATCCGATTGTACTTTGTGGCAACAAAAGCTCCGGCAACATGACTCAGATGATCCTATCTTCTCGAAGTTGTACACATTTGAGGATACTTCAGCCCTGAAGACATCTACCAACTTATTTTTCATCGTAGTAGTAGCGCCACCAACTGGTAAAAGCTAATACAAGTTATTTTCTTGGATGTTTTTCTCCGTGCAACTCAACAAGGTCACCCTCATATATGCTCGGATGACTGTTTCGGCCATGAGGATGTCACAATACGAAATTCATCCTTTTTCGTGAAAAGTTGTGGGAGTGGCATTGCACTGTTCGGCAATAAAACAACGCTGATTATGAGGTTCTAAATATGAACGACAACTCGTGAAACTTTACACACACATCAGGCAGAGCAAATTTATCAATATTTTATACGTTAGTTGTGCAGCTTTTTTTAAATGGCTCGCCATGGCCCTCGAGAAAAGTTAAAAAAAGAATAGAATAGAAATAGAAATCCCTTTATTGTCATTGTACTCAAGTGTGCAACGAGATTAGAGGGCTCCCCTCTCCAGTGCAATACAACAATAATACAGACAATATATAAATTAGATAAATAAATAAGACAGTGCAATGGAATTCAGTACTAAATAGGGCATATAGAAACACATCACAATGCTGTTTTGCAAGGTTAGGGTGGTCTCGTGTGTGTGTGAGAGTTCAGTATGTAGATGGCTCTCGGAAAGAAACTGTTTCTCAGTCTATTGGTCCTTGATTTGATGCATCTGTAGCGCCTGCCAGAGGGCAACAGGTCGAACAGGTGTGAGTTTGGGTGGGTATTGTCTTTGACGATGTTGAGAGCCCTTCTGAGGCACCGGGCGGTGTAGATGTCCGACAGCGAGGGGAGAGGGCAGCCAATAATCCTTTGCGCTGTTTTGACTGTCCTCTGGAGCCTCACTCTGTCCGCCTCAGTGCAGCCGCTGTACCAGGTGGAGACACAGTACGTCAGCTGGCTCTCGATGGACGAGTGGTAGAAGGCCAGCAGCAGCTTCCTGTCCAGGTTGAATTTCCTGAGGACTCTCAGGAAGTGCAGACGTTGGCGGACCTTCTTTACCACTGCTGTGGTGTTGTGACTCCAAGAAAGGTCATCGGAGATCTGTACTCCCAGGAACTTGAACGTGTGGACCCTCTCCACACACACGCCTTCGATGCAGAGGGGGGGCGGCAGCGTCTTGTTCCTCCTGAAGTCGACGACAATCTCCTTTGTTTTAGCAGAGTTAAGGTGCAGTCTGTTCTCCTTGCACCAAGTTGTCAGTCTCCCTACCTCCTCTCTGTAGGCTGTCTCGTCACCTTCCGAGATCAGACCGACCACTGTCGTGTCGTCAGCAAACTTGACGATGGTGTTGTTGCCGTGGGCCGGGCTGCAGTCGTAGGTGTAGAGGGCGTACAGGAGAGGGCTCAGCACGCATCCTTGGGGGGAACCGGTGCTCAGCATGAGGGTGGAGGATGTGTAGGGGCCGAGCAACACAGTCTGGGGTCTGTTGGTCAGAAAGTCCTTAATCCAGATGCGTGTGAGGGCAGGGAGGCCGAGAGTGTCCAGTTTGGCGACGAGGATGTCTGGGATGATCGTGTTGAATGCCGAGCTGTAGTCCACAAAGAGCATCCTTGCATAGCTCCGCTGTTGTTCCAGGTGGCCCAGCACAACATGCAGAGCAGCCCTGGTTGAGTGTTTCACCTCGCTTTTTGTAAATTTTATGGAGTACAGTGAACCCTCGGTTATCGCGGTTAATGGGGACCGAGACCACCCGCGAAAACTGAAAATCCGCGAAGTAGCGGCGCACCTTCAAAAATGCTTAAAAAAAAAATACAATATATATATATATATATATATATATATATATATATATATATATATATATATATATATATATATATATATATATATATATACGGGGAGAGAGAGAGTGAAATTCATGTTATAACAAAAAAAACAAATTATTATTAAAACGTATTATTTTTTTATTCCCCAGCCATTCTTTTTGTATTTATTTAATTACTCAGACTTTTACCTGCTGGTACGCCGTCTGGTGTGCCCTGTGAAATGAAAGGTGCCATTCTTTATTTATTTATTTATTTATTCATTTATTCATTCATAACTGACAGCTTCGCGCTCCGCTCGTGCCCGGGCGGAAGAGGTGCTCCAATTCGGCTTAACTGTGACACACGCCCACCCTCCTCCCCCGGAGCTTCCATTCGGTTAAACTTAGGGGCCGCTTGGCACCGCCCGTGCCCGGGGAAGGTGCTCCTCTTCGGCTTACTGTGTCGCGAGCATGCCCTCCTCCTCCGGAGCTTCCATTCGGTTAAACTTAGGGGCCGCTTGGAACCGCCCGTGCCCGGGGAAGGTGCTCCTCTTCGGCTTACTGTGACGCGTGCATGCCCTCCTCCTCCGGAGCTTCCATTCGGTTAAACTTAGGGGCCGCTTGGCACCGCCCGTGCCCGGGGAAGGTGCTCCTCTACGGCTTAACTGCCACGCACGCCGGCCGGAGCTCTGGTACGGTCCGAACCGCGCGAAACGTCGCCACCGATCGTGTCCGGGGGAACGTGCTCTTCTTCGTCCACTCTCCTCTTCGCCCACGCTCTTCTTCGGCGCACGCCGGCCGTCTAACCGCTCCAGCGCCCCGTCGTGCCGCTCGGCGAAACTACAATGCCCCCGAATATTTTTTATACCCGCGAAGCACTGAACCCGCGAAAGGTGAACCGCGAAGTAGCGAGGGTTCACTGTATGTATAAGACCAAGACCTACAAAAAAGTCTCTTGGAGCAATGAGCTAGGTTTTACAGGAAGTCGGCCATTTTGAATTTATTAAAAGGGGGCGGGTCACCACAATGGACTTTGTGTAGAAATTATTATTGGGGCCCGAGCAGCGACCGCGGCGAGGTCCCTATTGTTTATGTAGAAATTATTATTAGGGCCCGAGCAGCGACCGCTACGAGGTCCCCATTGTTTTTGTGGAAATTATTATTATTATTATTATTAGGGCCCGAGCAGTGACCGCTGCGAGGTCCCTATTGTTTTTCTAGAAATTGTTATTAGGGCCCGAGCTGCGACGGCTGCGAGGTCCCTATTGTTTTTGTAGAAAATATTATTACTTTCAAATTTCCCCATTGTGGGACTAATAAAGGACATCTTATCTTATCTTCTCTTATTATTATTATTATTATTAGGGCCTGAGCAGCGACCGCTGCGAAGTCCCTATTGTTTTTGTAGAAATTATTATTATTATTATTTTTCCGATTGTTCGATTGCATTTTTGACCCCCGAAACATGCACAAAAATTCACCAAACTTGGCAGTCTCATCGGGCATGGCGAAAAATTTGATATTTTAATGTCTAATATGAATAGGAAGTGAGTTATGAATTTTTGAAAGTCCGACTTTTGCCCTTTTTTGCATGTTTACAGGGGTCATTCTTTTGCACCCTGATCCTAAAGGCTTCATCTGATTGCCTTAAAATTCTGTCTGTAGCATCTTAAGACCTGGGACAAACACTGGGGCTAAAATTTTTTGTTTCCGAAATACTATATGACGGGGGCGGGGCTTCGAAGTTTTCACTTAAGATTTCCTTCGCCGCAATGGACAAAATGCTTAATAACTCTCTTGCACATGCTGCTAAAAATCCAAAACTTCACATGTACATAAAGAGTCGGTACCTGAAAACATCTATATGTTTATATTCAGTTATACACCTTGCGCCAATCAATATCATTTTTTACATTTTGACAAACTGCACGGTGCCCTTTTAACGAATCCGATTGAAAATTGGCTAGAAAAGACTCAAGACATTGATCTTACTCTATCCCTATTTTTGTGACTTTCCTTCGAAGGGCGTGGCTATTACGGTGCCGCAGAGTCTGATTATTCTCCGTGGCAACAAAAGTTCCTGCAAAATGATTCAGATGATCCATCTTCTTGAAATTTTTCACATTTGAGGATATTCAGGCCCTGAAGACGGCTGCCAACTTATTTTTGATCGCAGTGGTAGCGCCACCAACTGGTTAAAACAAATACAAATTATTTTCGTTGATGTTTTTCTCCGGGCAGGTTAACAAAATCTACCTTATATTTGCTCGGATGAGTGTTTAAGCCTTGAGGATGTCACAATACGAAAGTCTTTCGCCTTCTTCAGAGTGTCACATGATGGTGTCTTGTGGCCCGTCTTTATCAGCTGATGTTCCATGAGGGCGTGACTTACCATTCACAAGAATGAAGGCAAGTCACGCCCCCCGCTGTCCGTTCACTCCGCCAAGATGCTGCTCCAGGTGGTAGAGAGGATGAAGGGTCCCTTGTCTCTGTTCATGGTTTTTATGCCTCGCTTGCAGATCTCAATGGCCTCTCTGATCCAGCGCTGTTGTTTGTTCTCTTCGGTGCGGATGACCCTGCCCTTCTCCCGGTCCATGATGTGGTTTTCCCTTTTGCAGTGGTCAGTGATTGCTGATTTGTAATGTTCATGTTGTGCTTGTTCTTTTACTGCTCTGATTTTTAATTTTTTTGACAGGTAAGTCACACCCTCATGGAACATCAGCTGATAAAGACGGGTCTCAAGACACCATCATGCGACACTCTGAAGAAGGCGAAAGACTCGCCGAAACATGTCAGGTAAAAAATTAACCTAAAACATAATTGTCTGCTTTTAATGAATCAGTCAAATATCAATAATAAGAAGACAAAATGAACCTAATACAAATAAACGAATGCTTAATAACTCCCCTGCACATGCTCCTAAAAATCCAAACCTTCACCTGTAAATAAAACGTCCCGACCTGAAGACATCTTAATGTTATTATTTTGTTATACACACAGCGCCGCCAAGTGGAATCAAAAATTTGTTTTTATTTAAATTTTCACATTATGCACGGTGCCCTTTTGACGAATCCGACTGAAAATTAGTCAGAAAAGACTCAAGACAATGATCTTACTCTCTGCCGAATTTTGTGACGTTTTGGCAAAAGGCGTGGCTATTACGGTGCTGAAAAGTCAGATTGTACTCTGTGGCAATAAAAGCTCCGGCAACATGACTCAGATGATCCTATCTTCTCGAAGTTGTACACATTTGAGGATACTTCAGCCCTGAAGACATCTACCAACTTATTTTTCATCGTAGTAGTAGCGCCACCAACTGGTAAAAGCTAATACAAGTTATTTTCTTGGATGTTTTTCTCCGTGCAACTCAACAAGGTCGCCCTCATATATGCTCGGATGACTGTTTCGGCCATGAGGATGTCACAATACGAAATTCATCCTTTTTCTTGTAAAGTTGTGGGAGTGGCATTGCACTGTTCGGCAATAAAACAACGCTGATTATGAGGTTCTAAATATGAACGACAACTCGTGAAACTTTACACACACATCAGGCCGAGCAAATTTATCAATATTTTATACGTTAGTTGTGCAGCTTTTTTGAAATGGCTCGCCATGGCCCTCGAGAAATGTTAAAAAAAGCAGCCCTGGTTGAGTGTTTCACCTCGCTTTTTGTAAATTTTATGGAGTACAGTGAATCCTCGGTTATCGCGGTTAATGGGGACAGAGACCACCCGCGAAAACTGAAAATCCGCGAAGTAGCGGCGCACCTTCAAAAATGCTTAAAAAAATATACAATATATATAATAAATATATATATATATATATATATATATACGGGGAGAGAGAGAGTGAAATTCATGTTATAACAAAAAAAACAAATTATTATTAAAACGTATTATTTTTTTATTCCCCAGCCATTCTTTTTGTATTTATTTAATTACTCCGACTTTTACCTGCTGGTACGCCGTCCGGTGTGCCCTGTGAAATGAAAGGTGGCATTCTTTATTTATTTATTTATTTATTCTTTTATACATTCATAACTGACAGCTTCGCGCTCCGCTCGTGCCCGGGCGGAAGAGGTGCTCCAATTCGGCTTAACTGTGACACACACCCGCCCTCCTCCCCCGGAGCTTCCATTCGGTTAAACTTAGGGGCCGCTTGGCACCGCCCGTGCCCGGGGAAGGTGCTCCTCTTCGGCTTACTGTGACGCGAGCATGCCCTCCTCCTCCGGAGCTTCCATTCGGTTAAACTTAGGGGCCGCTTGGAACCGCCCGTGCCCGGGGAAGGTGCTCCTCTTCGGCTTACTGTGACGCGAGCATGCCCTCCTCCTCCGGAGCTTCCATTCGGTTAAACTTAGGGGCCGCTTGGAACCGCCCGTGCCCGGGGAAGGTGCTCCTCTTCGGCTTACTGTGACGCGAGCATGCCCTCCCTTTCCGGAGCTTCCATTCGGTTAAACTTAGGGGCCGCTTGGCACCGCCCGTGCCCGGGGAAGGTGCTCCTCTACGGCTTAACTGCCACGCACGCCGGCCGGAGCTCTGGTACTGTCCGAACCGCGCGAAACGTCGCCACCCATCGTGTCCGGGGGAACGTGCTCTTCTTCGTCCACTCTCCTCTTCGCCCACGCTCTTCTTCGGCGCACGCCGGCCGTCTAACCGCTCCAGCACCCCGTCGTGCCGCTCGGCGAAACTACAATGCCCCCGAATATTTTTTAGACCCGCGAAACACTGAACCCGCGAAAGGTGAACCGCCAAGTAGCGAGGGTTCACTGTATGTATAAGACCAAGACCTACAAAAAAGTCTCTTGGAGCAATGAGCTAGGTTTTACAGGAAGTCGGCCATTTTGAATTTACTTAAAAGGGGGCGGGTCACCACAATGGACTTTGTGTAGAAATTATTATTGGGGCCCGAGTAGCGACCGCGGAGAGGTCCCTATTGTTTTTGTAGAAATTATTATTAGGGCCCGAGCAGCGACCGCTACGAGGTCCCCATTGTTTTTGTGGAAATTATTATTATTATTATTATTAGGGCCCGAGCAGTGACCGCTGCGAGGTCCCTATTGTTTTTCTAGAAATTGTTATTAGGGCCCGAGCTGCGACGGCTGCGAGGTCCCTATTGTTTTTGTAGAAAATATTATTACTTTTATTATTATTATTATTATTAGGGCCTGAGCAGCGACCGCTGCGAAGTCCCTATTGTTTTTGTAGAAATTATTATTATTATTATTTTTCCGATTGTTCGATCGCATTTTTGACCCCCGAAACATGCACAAAAATTCACCAAACTTGGCAGTCTCATCGGGCATGGCGAAAAATTTTATATTTTAACGTCTAATATGAACAGGAAGTGAGTTATGAATTTTTGAAAGTCCGACTTTTGCCCTTTTTTGCATGTTTACAGGGGTCATTCTTTTGCACCCTGATCCTAAAGGCTTCATCTGATTGCCTTAAAATTCTGTCTGTAGCATCTTAAGACCTGGGACAAACACTGGGGCTAAAATTTTTTGTTTCCGAAATACTATATGAACGGGGGCGGGGCTTCGAAGTTTTCACTTAAGATTTCCTTCGCCGCAATGGACAAAATGCTTAATAACTCTCCTGCACATGCAGCTAAAAATCCAAAACTTCACATGTACATAAAGAGTCGGTACCTGAAGACATCTATATGTTTATATTCAGTTATACACCTTGCGCCAATCAATATCATTTTTTACATTTTGACGTACTGCACGGTGCCCTTTTAACGAATCCGATTGAAAATTGGCTAGAAAAGACTCAAGACATTGATCTTACTCTATCCCTATTTTTGTGACTTTCCTTCGAAGGGCGTGGCTATTACGGTGCCGCAGAGTCTGATTAATCTCCGTGGCAACAAAAGTTCCTGCAAAATGATTCAGATGATCCATCTTCTCGAAATTTTTCACATTTGAGGATATTCAGGCCCTGAAGACGGCTGCCAACTTATTTTTGATCGCAGTGGTAGCGCCACCAACTGGTTAAAACAAATACAAATTATTTTCGTTTATGTTTTTCTCCGGGCAGGTTAACAAAATCTACCTTATATTTGTTCGGATGAGTGTTTAGGCCTTGAGGATGTCACAATACGAAAGTCTTTCGCCTTCTTCAGAGTGTCACATGATGGTGTCTTGTGACCCGTCTTTATCAGCTGATGTTCCATGAGGGCGTGACTTACCTGTCACAAGAATGAAGGCAAGTCACGCCCCCCGCTGTCCGTTCACTCTGCCAAGATGCTGCTCCAGGTGGTAGAGAGGATGAAGGCTCCCTTGTCTCTGTTCATGGTTTTTATGCCTCGCTTGCAGATCTCAATGGCCTCTCTGATCCAGCGCTGTTGTTTGTTCTCTTCGGTGCGGATGACCCTGCCCTTCTCCCGGTCCATGATGTGGTTTTCCCTTTTGCAGTGGTCAGTGATTGCTGATTTGTAATGTTCATGTTGTGCTTGTTCTTTTACTGCTCTGATTTTTAATTTTTTTGACAGGTAAGTCACACCCTCATGGAACATCAGCTGATAAAGACGGGTCTCAAGACACCATCATGCGACACTCTGAAGAAGGCGAAAGACTCGCCGAAACATGTCAGGTAAAAAATTAACCTAAAACATAATTGTCTGCTTTTAATGAATCAGTCAAATATCAATAATAAGAAGACAAAATGAACCTAATACAAATAAATGAATGCTTAATAACTCCCCTGCACATGCTCCTAAAAATCCAAACCTTCACCTGTAAATAAAACGTCCCGACCTGAAGACATCTTAATGTTATTATTTTGTTATACACACAGCGCCGCCAAGTGGAATCAAAAATGTGTTTTTATTTTAATTTTCACATACTGCACGGTGCCCTTTTGACGAATCCGACTGAAAATTAGTCAGAAAAGACTCAAGACAATGATCTTACTCTCTGCCGAATTTTGTGTCGTTTTGGCAAAAGGCGTGGCTATTACGGTGCTGAAAAGTCAGATTGTACTCTGTGGCAACAAAAGCTCCGGCAACATGACTCAGATGATCCTATCTTCTCGAAGTTGTACACATTTGAGGATACTTCAGCCCTGAAGACATCTACCAACTTATTTTTCATCGTAGTAGTAGCGCCACCAACTGGTAAAAGCTAATACAAGTTATTTTCTTGGATGTTTTTCTCCGTGCAACTCAACAAGGTCGCCCTCATATATGCTCGGAGGACTGTTTCGGCCATGAGGATGTCACAATACGAAATTCATCCTTTTTCGTGAAAAGTTGTGGGAGTGGCATTGCACTGTTCGGCAATAAAACAACGCTGATTATGAGGTTCTAAATATGAACGACAACTCGTGAAACTTTACACACACATCAGGCAGAGCAAATTTATCAATATTTTATACGTTAGTTGTGCAGCTTTTTTGAAATGGCTCGCCATGGCCCTCGAGAAATGTTAAAAAAAGCAGCCCTGGTTGAGTGTTTCACCTTGCTTTTTGTAAATTTTATGGAGTACAGTGAACCCTCGGTTATCGCGGTTAATGGGGACAGAAACCACCCGCGAAAACTGAAAATCCGCGAAGTAGCGGCGCACCTTCAAAAATGCTTAAAAAAAAATACAATATATATAATAAATAAATATATATATATATATATATATATATATATATATATATATGTATATATAGACAGAGAGAGAGAGTGAAATTCATGTTATAACAAAAAAACCAAATTATTATTAAAACGTATTATTTTTTTATTCCCCAGCCATTCTTTTTGTATTTATTTAATTACTCCGACTTTTACCTGCTGGTACGCCGTCCGGTGTGCCCTGTGAAATGAAAGGTGGCATTCTTTATTTATTTATTTATTTATTCATTTATTCATTCATAACTGACAGCTTCGCGCTCCGTTCGTGCCCGGGCGGAAGAGGTGTTCCAATTCGGCTTTACTGTGACACACGCCCGCCCTCCTGCCCCGGAGCTTCCATTCGGTTAAACTTAGGGGCCTCTTGGCACCGCCCGTGCCCGGGGAAGGTGCTCCTCTTCGGCTTACTGTGACGCGAGCATGCCCGCCTCCTCCGGAGCTTCCATTCGGTTAAACTTAGGGGCCGCTTGGAACCGCCCGTGCCCGGGGAAGGTGCTCCTCTTTGGCTTACTGTGACGCGAGCATGCCCTCCTCCTCCGGAGCTTCCATTCGGTTAAACTTAGGGGCCGCTTGGCACCGCCCGTGCCCGGGGAAGGTGCTCCTCTACGGCTTAACTGCCACGCACGCCGGCCGGAGCTCTGGTACGGTCCGAACCGCGCGAAACGTCGCCACCGATCGTGTCCGGGGGAACGTGCTCTTCTTCGTCCACTCTCCTCTTCGCCCACGCTCTTCTTCGGCGCACGCCGGCCGTCTAACCGCTCCAGCGCCCGTCGTGCCGCTCGGCGAAACTACAATGCCCCCGAATATTTTTTTATACCCGCGAAGCACTGAACCCGCGAAAGGTGAACCGCGAAGTAGCGAGGGTTCACTGTATGTATAAGACCAAGACCTACAAAAAAGTCTCTCGGAGCAATGAGCTAGGTTTTACAGGAAGTCGGCCATTTTGAATTTACTTAAAAGGGGCGCGTCACCACAATGGACTTTGTGTAGAAATTATTATTGGGGCCCGAGCAGCGACCGCGGCGAGGTCCCTATTGTTTATGTAGAAATTATTATTAGGGCCCGAGCAGCGACCGCTACGAGGTCCCCATTGTTTTTGTGGAAATTATTATTATTTTTATTATTATTATTATTAGGGCCCGAGCAGTGACCGCTGCGAGGTCCCTATTGTTTTTCTAGAAATTGTTATTAGGGCCCAAGCTGCGACGGCTGCGAGGTCCCTACTGTTTTTGTAGAAAATATTATTACTTTTATTATTATTATTATTATTATTATTATTAGGGCCTGAGCAGCGACCGCTGCGAAGTCCCTATTGTTTTTGTAGAAATTATTATTATTATTATTTTTCCGATTGTTCGATTGCATTTTTGACCCCCGAAACATGCACAAAAATTCACCAAACTTGGCAGTCTCATCGGGCATGGCGAAAAATTTGATATTTTAACGTCTAATATGAACAGGAAGTGAGTTATGAATTTTTGAAAGTCCGACTTTTGCCCTTTTTTGCATGTTTACAGGGGTCATTCTTTTGCACCCTGATCCTAAAGGCTTCATCTGATTGCCTTAAAATTCTGTCTGTAGCATCTTAAGACCTGGGACAAACACTGGGGCTAAAATTTTTTGTTTCCGAAATACTATATGACGGGGGCGGGGCTTCGAAGTTTTCACTTAAGATTTCCTTCGCCGCAATGGACAAAATGCTTAATAACTCTCTTGCACATGCTTCTAAAAATCCAAAACTTCACATGTACATAAAGAGTCGGTACCTGAAGACATCTATATGTTTATATTCAGTTATACACCTTGCGCCAATCAATATCATTTTTTACATTTTGACGTACTGCACGGTGCCCTTTTAACGAATCCGATTGAAAATTGGCTAGAAAAGACTCAAGACATTGATCTTACTCTATCCCTATTTTTGTGACTTTCCTTCGAAGGGCGTGGCTATTGCGGTGCCGCAGAGTCTGATTATTCTCAGTGGCAACAAAAGTTCCTGCAAAATGATTCAGATGATCCATCTTCTCGAAATTTTTCACATTTGAGGATATTCAGGCCCTGAAGACGGCTGCCAACTTATTTTTGATCGCAGTGGTAGCGCCACCAACTGGTTAAAACAAATACAAATTATTTTCGTTGATGTTTTTCTCCGGGCAGGTTAACAAAATCTACCTTATATTTGCTCGGATGAGTGTTTAGGCCTTGAGGATGTCACAATACGAAAGTCTTTCGCCTTCTTCAGAGTGTCACATGATGGTGTCTTGTGGCCCGTCTTTATCAGCTGATGTTCCATGAGGGCGTGACTTACCTGTCACAAGAATGAAGGCAAGTCACGCCCCCCGCTGTCCGTTCACTCCGCCAAGATGCTGCTCCAGGTGGTAGAGAGGATGAAGGCTCCCTTGTCTCTGTTCATGGTTTTTATGCCTCGCTTGCAGATCTCAATGGCCTCTCTGATCCAGCGCTGTTGTTTGTTCTCTTCGGTGCGGATGACCCTGCCCTTCTCCCGGTCCATGATGTGGTTTTCCCTTTTGCAGTGGTTAGTGATTGCTGATTTGTAATGTTCATGTTGTGCTTGTTCTTTTACTGCTCTGATTTTTCATTTTTTTGACAGGTAAGTCACACCCTCATGGAACATCAGCTGATAAAGACGGGTCTCAAGACACCATCATGCGACACTCTGAAGAAGGCGAAAGACTCGCCGAAACATGTCAGGTAAAAAATTAACCTAAAACATAATTGTCTGCTTTTAATGAATCAGTCAAATATCAATAATAAGAAGACAAAATGAACCTAATACAAATAAATGAATGCTTAATAACGCCCCTGCACATGCTCCTAAAAATCCAAACCTTCACCTGTAAATAAAACGTCCCGACCTGAAGACATCTTAATGTTATTATTTTGTTATACACACAGCGCCGCCAAGTGGAATCAAAAATGTGTTTTTATTTTAATTTTCACGTACTGCACGGTGCCCTTTTGACGAATCCGACTGAAAATTAGTCAGAAAAGACTCAAGACAATGATCTTACTCTCTGCCGAATTTTGTGACGTTTTGGCAAAAGGCGTGGCTATTACGGTGCTGAAAAATCCGATTGTACTTTGTGGCAACAAAAGCTCCGGCAACATGACTCAGATGATCCTATCTTCTCGAAGTTGTACACATTTGAGGATACTTCAGCCCTGAAGACATCTACCAACTTATTTTTCATCGTAGTAGTAGCGCCACCAACTGGTAAAAGCTAATACAAGTTATTTTCTTGGATGTTTTTCTCCGTGCAACTCAACAAGGTCGCCCTCATATATGCTCGGATGACTGTTTCGGCCATGAGGATGTCACAATACGAAATTCATCCTTTTTCGTGAAAAGTTGTGGGAGTGGCATTGCACTGTTCGGCAATAAAACAACGCTGATTATGAGGTTCTAAATATGAACGACAACTCGTGAAACTTTACACACACATCAGGCAGAGCAAATTTATCAATATTTTATACGTTAGTTGTGCAGCTTTTTTGAAATGGCTCGCCATGGCCCTCGAGAAATGTTAAAAAAAGCAGCCCTGGTTGAGTGTTTCACCTTGCTTTTTGTAAATTTTATGGAGTACAGTGAACCCTCGGTTATCGCGGTTAATGGGGACAGAGACCACCCGCGAAAACTGAAAATCCGCGAAGTAGCGGCGCACCTTCAAAAATGCTTAAAAAAAAATACAATATATATAATAAATATATATATATATATATATATATATATATATATATATATATAGACAGAGAGAGAGAGTGAAATTCATGTTATAACAAAAAAACCAAATTATTATTAAAACGTATTATTTTTTTATTCCCCAGCCATTCTTTTTGTATTTATTTAATTACTCCGACTTTTACCTGCTGGTACGCCGTCCGGTGTGCCCTGTGAAATGAAAGGTGGCATTCTTTATTTATTTATTTATTTATTCATTTATTCATTCATAACTGACAGCTTCGCGCTCCGTTCGTGCCCGGGCGGAAGAGGTGTTCCAATTCGGCTTTACTGTGACACACGCCCGCCCTCCTGCCCCGGAGCTTCCATTCGGTTAAACTTAGGGGCCGCTTGGCACCGCCCGTGCCCGGGGAAGGTGCTCCTCTTTGGCTTACTGTGACGCGAGCATGCCCGCCTCCTCCGGAGCTTCCATTCGGTTAAACTTAGGGGCCGCTTGGAACCGCCCGTGCCCGGGGAAGGTGCTCCTCTTTGGCTTACTGTGACGCGAGCATGCCCTCCTCCTCCGGAGCTTCCATTCGGTTAAACTTAGGGGCCGCTTGGCACCGCCCGTGCCCGGGGAAGGTGCTCCTCTACGGCTTAACTGCCACGCACGCCGGCCGGAGCTCTGGTACGGTCCGAACCGCGCGAAACGTCGCCACCGATCGTGTCCGGGGGAATGTGCTCTTCTTCGTCCACTCTCCTCTTCGCCCACGCTCTTCTTCGGCGCACGCCGGCCGTCTAACCGCTCCAGCGCCCGTCGTGCCGCTCGGCGAAACTACAATGCCCCCGAATATTTTTTATACCCGCGAAGCACTGAACCCGCGAAAGGTGAACCGCGAAGTAGCGAGGGTTCACCGTATGTATAAGACCAAGACCTACAAAAAAGTCTCTTGGAGCAATGAGCTAGGTTTTACAGGAAGTCGGCCATTTTGAATTTACTTAAAAGGGGCGGGTCACCACAATGGACTTTGTGTAGAAATTATTATTGGGGCCCGAGCAGCGACCGCGGCGAGGTCCCTATTGTTTATGTAGAAATTATTATTAGGGCCCGAGCAGCGACCGCTACGAGGTCCCCATTGTTTTTGTGGAAATTATTATTATTTTTATTATTATTATTATTAGGGCCCGAGCAGTGACCGCTGCGAGGTCCCTATTGTTTTTCTAGAAATTGTTATTAGGGCCCAAGCTGCGACGGCTGCGAGGTCCCTACTGTTTTTGTAGAAAATATTATTACTTTTATTATTATTATTATTATTATTATTATTAGGGCCTGAGCAGCGACCGCTGCGAAGTCCCTATTGTTTTTGTAGAAATTATTATTATTATTATTTTTCCGATTGTTCGATTGCATTTTTTTCCCCCGAAACATGCACAAAAATTCACCAAACTTGGCAGTCTCATCGGGCATGGCGAAAAATTTGATATTTTAACGTCTAATATGAACAGGAAGTGAGTTATGAATTTTTGAAAGTCCGACTTTTGCCCTTTTTTGCATGTTTACAGGGGTCATTCTTTTGCACCCTGATCCTAAAGGCTTCATCTGATTGCCTTAAAATTCTGTCTGTAGCATCTTAAGACCTGGGACAAACACTGGGACTAAAATTTTTTGTTTCCGAAATACTATATGACGGGGGCGGGGCTTCGAAGTTTTCACTTAAGATTTCCTTCGCCGCAATGGACAAAATGCTTAATAACTCTCTTGCACATGCTGCTAAAAATCCAAAACTTCACATGTACATAAAGAGTCGGTACCTGAAGACATCTATATGTTTATATTCAGTTATACACCTTGCGCCAATCAATATCATTTTTTACATTTTGACGTACTGCACGGTGCCCTTTTAACGAATCCGATTGAAAATTGGCTAGAAAAGACTCAAGACATTGATCTTACTCTATCCCTATTTTTGTGACTTTCCTTCGAAGGGCGTGGCTATTACGGTGCCGCAGAGTCTGATTATTCTCCGTGGCAACAAAAGTTCCTGCAAAATGATTCAGATGATCCATCTTCTCGAAATTTTTCACATTTGAGGATATTCAGGCCCTGAAGACGGCTGCCAACTTATTTTTTATCGCAGTGGTAGCGCCACCAACTGGTTAAAACAAATACAAATTATTTTCGTTGATGTTTTTCTCCGGGCAGGTTAACAAAATCTACCTTATATTTGCTCGGATGAGTGTTTAGGCCTTGAGGATGTCACAATACGAAAGTCTTTCGCCTTCTTCAGAGTGTCACATGATGGTGTCTTGTGGCCCGTCTTTATCAGCTGATGTTCCATGAGGGCGTGACTTACCTGTCACAAGAATGAAGGCAAGTCACGCCCCCCGCTGTCCGTTAACTCCGCCAAGATGCTGCTCCAGGTGGTAGAGAGGATGAAGGCTCCCTTGTCTCTGTTCATGGTTTTTATGCCTCGCTTGCAGATCTCAATGGCCTCTCTGATCCAGCGCTGTTGTTTGTTCTCTTCGGTGCCGATGACCCTGCCCTTCTCCCGGTCCATGATGTGGTTTTCCCTTTTGCAGTGGTCAGTGATTGCTGATTTGTAATGTTCATGTTGTGCTTGTTCTTTTACTGCTCTGATTTTTCATTTTTTTGACAGGTAAGTCACACCCTCATGGAACATCAGCTGATAAAGACGGGTCTCAAGACACCATCATGCGACACTCTGAAGAAGGCGAAAGACTCGCCGAAACATGTCAGGTAAAAAATTTTACCGAAAACATAATTGTCTGCTTTTAATGAATCTGTCAAATATCAATAATAAGAAGACAAAATGAACCTAATACAAATAAATGAATGCTTAATAACTCCCCTGCACATGCTCCTAAAAATCCAAACATTCACCTGTAAATAAAATGTCCCGACCTGAAGACATCTTAATGTTATTATTTTGTTATACACAGCGCCGCCAAGTGGAATCAAAAATTTGTTTTTATTTTAATTTTCACGTACTGCACGGTGCCCTTTTGACGAATCCGACTGAAAATTAGTCAGAAAAGACTCAAGACAATGATCTTACTCTCTGCCGAGTTTTGTGACGTTTTGGCAAAAGGCGTGGCAATTACGGTGCTGAAAAGTCCGATTGTACTTTGTGGCAACAAAAGCTCCGGCAACATGACTCAGATGATCCTATCTTCTCGAAGTTGTACACATTTGAGGATACTTCAGCCCTGAAGACATCTACCAACTTATTTTTCATCGTAGTAGTAGCGCCACCAACTGGTAAAAGCTAATACAAGTTATTTTCTTGGATGTTTTTGTCCGTGCAACTCAACAAGGTCGCCCTCATATATGCTCGGAGGACTGTTTCGGCCATGAGGATGTCACAATACGAAATTCATCCTTTTTCGTGAAAAGTTGTGGGAGTGGCATTGCACTTTTTGGCAATAAAACAACGCTGATTATGAGGTTCTAAATATGAACGACAACTCGTGAAACTTGAGACACACATCAGGCAGAGCAAATTTATCAATATTTTATACGTTAGTTGTGCAGCTTTTTTGAAATGGCTCGCCATGGCCCTCGAGAAATGTTCAAAAAAGCAGCCCTGGTTGAGTGTTTCACCTCGCTTTTTGTAAATTTTATGGAGTACAGTGAACCCTCGGTTATCGCGGTTAATGGGGACCGAGACCACCCGCGGAAACTGAAAATCCGCGAAGTAGCGGCGCACCTTCAAAAATGCTTAAAAGAAAATACAATATATATAATAAATATATATATTATATATATATATATATATATATATATATATATATATATGTATATATATATATATATGTATATATATATATATATATGTATATATATATATACATATATATATATATATATATATGTATATATATATGTATATATATATATACATATATATATATATATATATATATATGTATATATATATATATATATATATATATGTATATATATATATATATGTATATATATATATATATATATATATGTATATATATATATACATATATATATGTATATATATATATATATACGTATATATATATATATATATATGTATATATATATATACATATATATATATATATGTATATATATATATATATATACGTATATATATATATATATGTATATATATATATACATATATATATGTATATATATGTATATATATATATATATATATGTATATATATATATATATATATATATGTATATATATATACGGGGAGAGAGAGAGAGAGAGAGAGTGAAATTCATGTTATAACAAAAAAAACTAATTATTATTAAAACGTATTATTTTTTTATTCCCCAGCCATTCTTTTTGTATTTATTTAATTACTCCGACTTTTACCTGCTGGTACGCCGTCCGGTGTTCCCTGTGAAATGAAAGGTGGCATTCTTTATTTATTTATTTATTTATTCATTTATTCATTCATAACTGACAGCTTCGCGCTCCGTTCGTGCCCGGGCGGAAGAGGTGTTCCAATTCGGCTTAACTGTGACACACGCCCGCCCTCCTCCCCCGGAGCTTCCATTCGGTTAAACTTAGGGGCCGCTTGGCACCGCCCGTGCCCGGGGAAGGTGCTCCTCTTCGGCTTACTGTGACGCGAGCATGCCCGCCTCCTCCGGAGCTTCCATTCGGTTAAACTTAGGGGCCGCTTGGAACCGCCCGTGCCCGGCGAAGGTGCTCCTCTTCGGCTTACTGTGACGCGAGCATGCCCTCCTCCTCCGGAGCTTCCATTTGGTTAAACTTAGGGGCCGCTTGGAACCGCCCGTGCCCGGGGAAGGTGCTCCTCTTCGGCTTACTGTGACGCGAGCATGCCCTCCTCCTCCAGAGCTTCCATTCGGTTAAACTTAGGGGCCGCTTGGCACCGCCCGTGCCCGGGGACGGTGCTCCTCTACGGCTTAACTGCCACGCACGCCGGCCG
Organism: Idiotropiscis lumnitzeri; assembly: GCF_059441095.1. NCBI lineage: Eukaryota > Metazoa > Chordata > Actinopteri > Syngnathiformes > Syngnathidae > Idiotropiscis > Idiotropiscis lumnitzeri. The sequence continues at coordinate 60,032 of NW_028283703.1, forward strand.
GAGCCCTGGTACGGTCCGAACCGCGCGAAACGTCGCCACCGATCGTGTCCGGGGGAACGTGCTCTTCTTCGTCCACTCTCCTCTTCGCCCACGCTCTTCTTCGGCGCACGCCGGCCGTCTAACCGCTCCAGCGCCCGTCGTGCCGCTCGGCGAAACTACAATGCCCCCGAATATTTTTTATACCCGCGAAGCACTGAACCCGCGAAAGGTGAACCGCGAAGTAGCGAGGGTTCACTGTATGTATAAGACCAAGACCTACAAAAAAGTCTCTTGGAGCAATAAGCTAGGTTTTACAGGAAGTCGGCCATTTTGAATTTACTTAAAAGGGGGCGGGTCACCACAATGGACTTTGTGTAGAAATTATTATTGGGGCCCGAGCAGCGACCGCGGCGAGGTCCCTATTGTTTATGTAGAAATGATTATTAGGGCCCGAGCAGCGACCGCTACGAGGTCCCCATTGTTTTTGTGGAAATTATTATTATTATTATTATTAGGGCCCGAGCAGTGACCGCTGCGAGGTCCCTATCGTTTTTCTAGAAATTGTTATTAGGGCCCGAGCTGCGACGGCTGCGAGGTCCCTATTGTTTTTGTAGAAAATATTATTACTTTTATTATTATTATTATTATTATTATTAGGGCCTGAGCAGCGACCGCTGCGAAGTCGCTATTGTTTTTGTTGAAATTATTATTATTATTATTTTTCCGATTGTTCGATCGCATTTTTGACCCCCGAAACATGCACAAAAACTCACCAAACTTGGCAGTCTCATCGGGCATGGCGAAAAATTTGATATTTTAACGTCTAATATGAACAGGAAGTGAGTTATGAATTTTTGAAAGTCCGACTTTTGCCCTTTTTTGCATGTTTACAGGGGTCATTCTTTTGCACCCTGATCCTAAAGGCTTCATCTGATTGCCTTAAAATTCTGTCTGTAGCATCTTAAGACCTGGGACAAACACTGGGGCTAAAATCTTTTGTTTCCGAAATACTATATGACGGGGGCGGGGCTTCAAAGTTTTCACTTAAGATTTCCTTCGCCGCAATGGACAAAATGCTTAATAACTCTCATGCACATGCTGCTAAAAATCCAAAACTTCACATGTACATAAAGAGTCGGTACCTGAAGACATCTATATGTTTATATTCTGTTATACACCTTGCGCCAATCAATATCATTTTTTACATTTTGACGTACTGCACGGTGCCCTTTTAACGAATCCGATTGAAAATTGGCTAGAAAAGACTCAAGACATTGATCTTACGCTATCCCTATTTTTGTGACTTTCCTTCGAAGGGCGTGGCTATTGCGGTGCCGCAGAGTCTGATTATTCTCCGTGGCAACAAAAGTTCCTGCAAAATGATTCAGATGATCCATCTTCTCGAAATTTTTCACATTTGAGGATATTCAGGCCCTGAAGACGGCTGCCAACTTATTTTTGATCGCAGTGGTAGCGCCACCAACTGGTTAAAACAAATACAAATTATTTTCGTTGATGTTTTTCTCCGGGCAGGTTAACAAAATCTACCTTATATTTGCTCGGATGAGTGTTTAGGACTTGAGGATGTCACAATACGAAAGTCTTTCGCCTTCTTCAGAGTGTCACATGATGGTGTCTTGTGGCCCGTCTTTATCAGCTGATGTTCCATGAGGGCGTGACTTACCTGTCACAAGAATGAAGGCAAGTCACGCCCCCCGCTGTCCGTTCACTCCGCCAAGATGCTGCTCCAGGTGGTAGAGAGGATGAAGGCTCCCTTGTCTCTGTTCATGGTTTTTATGCCTCGCTTGCAGATCTCAATGGCCTCTCTGATCCAGCGCTGTTGTTTGTTCTCTTCGGTGCGGATGACCCTGCCCTTCTCCCGGTCCATGATGTGGTTTTCCCTTTTGCAGTGGTTAGTGATTGCTGATTTGTAATGTTCATGTTGTGCTTGTTCTTTTACTGCTCTGATTTTTCATTTTTTTGACAGGTAAGTCACACCCTCATGGAACATCAGCTGATAAAGACGGGTCTCAAGACACCATCATGCGACACTCTGAAGAAGGCGAAAGACTCGCCGAAACATGTCAGGTAAAAAATTAACCTAAAACATAATTGTCTGCTTTTAATGAATCAGTCAAATATCAATAATAAGAAGACAAAATGAACCTAATACAAATAAATGAATGCTTAATAACGCCCCTGCACATGCTCCTAAAAATCCAAACCTTCACCTGTAAATAAAATGTCCCGACCTGAAGACATCTTAATGTTATTATTTTGTTATACACACAGCGCCGCCAAGTGGAATCAAAAATTTGTTTTTATTTTAATTTTCACGTACTGCACGGTGCCCTTTTGACGAATCCGACTGAAAATTAGTCAGAAAAGACTCAAGACAATGATCTTACTCTCTGCCGAATTTGTGACGTTTTGGCAAAAGGCGTGGCTATTACGGTGCTGAAAAGTCCGATTGTACTTTGTGGCAACAAAAGCTCCGGCAACATGACTCAGATGATCCTATCTTCTCGAAGTTGTACACATTTGAGGATACTTCAGCCCTGAAGACATCTACCAACTTATTTTTCATCGTAGTAGTAGCGCCACCAACTGGTAAAAGCTAATACAAGTTATTTTCTTGGATGTTTTTCTCCGTGCAACTCAACAAGGTCGCCCTCATATATGCTCGGAGGACTGTTTCGGCCATGAGGATGTCACAATACGAAATTCATCCTTTTTCGTGAAAAGTTGTGGGAGTGGCATTGCACGGTTCGGCAATAAAACAACGCTGATTATGAGGTTCTAAATATGAACGACAACTCGTGAAACTTGACACACACATCAGGCAGAGCAAATTTATCAATATTTTATACGTTAGTTGTGCAGCTTTTTTGAAATGGCTCGCCATGGCCCTCGAGAAATGTTCAAAAAAGCAGCCCTGGTTGAGTGTTTCACCTCGCTTTTTGTAAATTTTATGGAGTACAGTGAACCCTCGGTTATCGCGGTTAATGGGGACCGAGACCACCCACAAAAACTGAAAATCCGCGAAGTAGCGGCGCACCTTCAAAAATGCTTAAAAAAATATACAATATATATAATAAATATATAAATATTTATATTTATATATATATATATATATATATACGGGGAGAGAGAGAGAGAGAGAGAGTGAAATTCATGTTATAACAAAAAAACCAAATTATTATTAAAACGTATTTTTTTTTTATTCCCCAGCCATTCTTTTTGTATTTATTTAATTACTCCGACTTTAACCTGATGGTACGCCGTCCGGTGTGCCCTGTGAAAAAAAGGTGGCATTCTTTATTTATTTATTCTTTCATAACGGACAGCCTCGCGCTCCGCTCGTGCCCGGGCGGAAGAGGTGCTCCAATTCGGCTTAACTGTGACACACGCCCGACCTCCTCCCCCGGAACTTCCATTCGGTTAAACTTAGGGGCCGCTTGGCACCGCCCGTGCCCGGGGAAGGTGCTCCTCTTCGGCTTACTGTGACGCGAGCATGCCCTCCTCCTCCGGAGCTTCCATTCAGTTAAACGTAGGGGCCGCTTGGAACCGCCCGTGCCCGGGGAAGGTGCTCCTCTTCGGCTTACTGTGACGCGAGCATGCCCTCCTCCTCCGGAGCTTCCATTCGGTTAAACTTAGGGGCCGCTTGGAACCGCCCGTGCCCGGGGAAGGTGCTCCTCTTCGGCTTACTGTGACGCGAGCATGCCCTCCTCCTCCGGAGCTTCCATTTGGTTAAACTTAGGGGTCGCTTGGCACCGCCCGTGCCCGGGGAAGTGTTAAAGAAATTTAAGTTTGTATGTTCATCTGTTAGTTTTGTTGTTTAGTTTGTCATCTTAGCAAGTTTCAAACTATAACTAATCTTACAGGCCCCCTTTGTTGCACATGCATTCGTATCTTTCTGGCCTCTAATTAAACTTTCGACAGCTACGGGTGCCAGGTACGGCCTCATCGCGAATGTGACTCCCCAACGCCAGAACCCTTTTCTGTAAACACCTCCCTTGGGGTGTTGATGACCCCTTTAACCCTTCGTAGATAATGTTGGGGCCCGAGGCCTCTTAAGGCTGTAACTTATGCATTTAGGGAGGTCCAACACAAGGCTTGGTATTTCTAAAGCAACAATATCGTCATGGCCATAAAATAAGTTCAACATGTTAAGCCTTGTGAAAATACACTACACAGGTCAAATGAAGTTCAGAGTGAACATGCTCCCTTTTGCTGTTAGAATAAGCAGAAGTATGAACAAAAGGTGTCTTGTAAGCTGAAACCGTTAGAATAGGCAGGAAGAGGGTGGGCAAGTGGGATGGAGTCAAATGTCAAGTTTTCCATTCTGTATGTATTGCATATTCAAATTGCTTATGCTGATGCAAATAAAAACCATGTGTGCAGTCGAACACGCTGGCTTCGCCTCGGAGTTCGAGGGCTGCCCAGCGCGGAAATGACAGACAATCTTGGCTGGTTGATTCATTTGTTCAGGCTTGTTTTGATAGAAACATCCTTAACATTACTTGGTCCTTCGAATGCCGGATGAAAACGTGTGATCTGCGGTGGACGATTGACGACGACTGAAAACGGCGCCATCGTGAAAAGTCCTCTCTTCCAGGAGGCCGGTCCTCGGCCATCCTCCACCGGAGAGAACACAGACTTCATCCATGAACCGCGAGTGTCTCGACCAGCGGAGAGATTGTCACAGGTCAGTGGTTGTATACAACAGATAGTAAAAAACTTTTTGGGGTTTTTGAAGGATAGTAGGGTTTCAGGGAGTTCCTTTACCCGAAGAGATAGTACATCTTAGCTTAGCTATTTTCTGGAAGAAATACAGATTTAACTTTGCTATTTTGGAAGACTTGTTGGAAGACTCGGACAGTACAGAATTAACTGTTGTTTATTCTGGAAGGCAGATTAAGGCATTCCTTGTCTGGTAGAGAGTACAAGTGTAGTTGATTATATCTGCTCGGATAGTACAGAATTAACTGTTGTTTTTTCTGGAAGACAGATTTAGGGGTCCTTATTTCTGGTAGAGTACAGATGTAATTATTACTATATTTGGAAGTGATAGTACAACGTTTGTTATTTATAGAAGACGAAAATAGTTTATCTATTTTCACAGACACAGAACTGATCAATCTGTGAGTGTGTATGTGTATTGTATGAATGTCCAACGTTTGAGAAATCTAAAACTGACCGAGGGTTGTGAGTAAAAACACCCAGGAATACCCGCTCCAAATTGGGAGTAGAAGCTTGGTATTCAACCCAAAGTCAGGCAATTTGAATTTTTCTCAACACTGAGGAACCATAACTAGACACCATAACAATTAAGACTGTCAGAAATGGCGGCAGAATTGATGAAGGAAGTTAACTGTCAACTTTCCGAATTTGAAATAAAGGAAAAATGTAGGTTAGTTGAAATTGAAAAATATTGATTAGCTTCTCGTTTGTAGCTGTTCAATGTTGAGAACTGTGTGTGTTGTTTTGTGGGCCCGTGTATATGTCTGAGTCTGACTATGTGTGTGTGTGAGAACAAAGAAGAGAAAGGGTGGGGGTTGAGTCAGTGAGCTGGAGTGTGTGCGATTGGGGATTACTAATACCACTTGGTATTTTATCCCATGTAATACAGTAGGATTATAAACAGCAGACTGTTGTGGATGTAATAGACAAGAAATCTCCACCTGAAAAAGTTGAAGTGAGAATTGCCACAACAGGAAAATTGAGTTGCTGTCCTACTGATGAGAAACCAGTTTTTAGAACACCCTAGGTGTTGACAAACTGGTCCAATTTTCTAAAATTGGGGTATTGGGTAGTATAGTAAAGTCCAGGGAAACTTTGCAGTGTAGAGATTGGAAGTTAATAAGAAAAGAAAAGGAATGTGTAAAGAAAGAAAAAGAATGTGTAGAAAAGGGAAAGGAACAATTAATGTTCCATAGAAAGGATTGATGAAGTCCAAATGATAGGGCAAGTGAGAAAGATGTCATAGGCAGATTTGCAAGTGGAAAACTGTATAGAGTAACAGAATTAGAACCTATGTGGTTGAGGGATGTAAGACACTGAGTTGGTTGCATGAATTGAAAGAGAGAAGTAGGTGTTATGAAAGATGGAATGAAGGTTTTGAAAGTGAACATGAGGAATCTTTGCAAAAGCATAGGTGTTTCCTGATTTTGAATTTTAAGTGGTGTCAAACCTGAGGTGCGGGGGCAGAATTTGGTTCTCTAACTGAGAGGCAAGGTAGGTTGAGAAGGAAAAGCGTAAGTGAAATAGGATGAGCGGAAAGTTAAGAGGGGGTTGGAGATGACTGAGAGGTAAAGTAGGTTGGGCAGATGCCAGAAGGAAAGCGTAAGTGAATTGGAACGAGCGGAAAGTTTAGGGGGAAGGAGCTGTTGCCATTGGCTTGAGATTGCCTGCTCGTAAATTGGCAGGGAGGAGTGGCCAGTAAACTGGAGCCTTTGGTAGGGGGCGTAACCCCTGGCAGCTTGGTTGCCTGGGGACCGCGTGATTGGCGTATGAACAGTGAGGCCCCCCCCCTCCCTTCTTTTTCTGCTGTGAGCGTCTAGGATAGGCTTGCACACGAGGGCGGCCAAGGAGAAGACGAGTAATTTACATAATGAATGAAGGGTTTGAGAACTTGTTTTAAGGAAGTGTACGATTGGGAAAATGAATGACTAGGCCGGGACCCCAGTGGGGCTTCGGACTGCGAGTTGATGTCCAAACCTCTGGATTCCCCCTCTGACAGTGACAACAGTGAGGACATTGAGGAAGATATTAAACATATGTTTGACCTCGAGAATTACTTAATGCGTCATCAAACTGAACCGATGAGATGCAGCTGTTAAAAAAGGAAGTCACATATTTAGGCCGCATTTTGACTGAAAAGGGGCGCATTTTTGGTGACAAGCAAAAAGAAGGCGTTGCCCGAGCCCTAAAACCAATAACAAAGAAGTAAATGATGTCCCTTATAGGTGTACGCAATTATTGCCAGGCATGGATTGCAAAGTACTTAGAAATCACACGACTATTGCTGGACATCATTTATGACAAGCCAATGACATTTGAGGAAAAAAAAAATGTTTGAACACTTGAGGTTGACAAGCTTTTGAACTTGTCAAGTGTGAACTCATTGATTAAGATGTATTAGCACTACCAAATTACTATGAGCCATTTGAGCAAACAGTGACTGCAAAAAATGGTTTCATGACCTTGTGTGGCTGCAGACGCGCAGGGCTCATGAAATCACTTGCATATTAGTCACAACAATTGGATCAAGCAGCCTTCACCCACCACATTCACATTGCACGGCGACCTAATTGTCACATTACACTGATAAGGTGCGCTCAGCCCAGCGTCACTTTTTCCCGCACCAGTAGAAGGCACACCACACGACTGTGGAAGCCGAGTCCAAATTACCACCAAACAGCGACCTGACCTCTTGGACACCTTTCTCCCGACTGGAGAGTCAGTTTTTTGACGGCCGCAAAGGGGTGGGAATTTTTTTTTTAACAAAGCATTTTGTTTCAAGGGATATTAAAATCTGTATGTGCAGGACAAGCAGCAGAAACTTCTGTGCTGATCCAGAATTGTAAGATGTTTTCTAAAAAACATTTTACAATTTGGACTGACTGCCAAGATATATGTTTATGTGTTCTGTCGACATTGGGCAAACGGCGTTTTAAAAAATCACAAAAGATGAAAGAAAAGTTGTGCATAAAGCACGTCTAAATAAGTATTTGTAAATGCAAAATTTTCTGAACAGAAAATGAAACGATTACAATTGAATACTGCCTCGCAGACAATGCAGCAAGGGGTAATGCACACACACACACACACACACACGCAGCAAATCAACTTGACAATTTGATCTCACGCCAGGGAAAAATACACCACTAATTGAATGCACACATTGGGAGAAAAAAGGTGCAAACATTGCTGAGGAGTAGAGGAGTAACATGAGTGACACATGTGTGTCAACAGGGGGAAGTATGATATGAAATTGTTCCCACATATAGACTTTTCAACAAAAAACTTTTTTTTAGACAAAGTGTTAGTTGTTTGGGTTGCAATATTGTTTGGTTATAATTAATGTGTTTTCAAAATGGATTACGTTGTTTCCAACAACACATGATGATGTTAAAACAGTTGGAAAAAGTGTTGTGTAATCGAATTATCCTGACATTTGGAATTTCAAGAGTGATTTAAAGTGAAAATGATGCATTTTGTGAATAATGTTTGTAACAAGTGGGACAGTTGTTGCAAAATTGACTCAAAGCGTCATTTTGCATACAGTCTGCAGGACTTGTGGAACGCACGAATGGAATTGACTTATCAAGACAAAGAAAAAAAAAAGAGACAATGGCCAGACTGTGTTTCAATCACAGCAATGAGGATAGTGCCAGCCGAAGGAAGGACACTATCCCCTTTTTATCCTATATGGCCTCACACATAGACTCTCAGGTTCATCAGAACCACCAGCGACTGGCACATCTGTCCCAGTCCACATGAAAGACATGTTTGACCACAATTACTGGCCAGTGTGTTTTGATCCACAGATAAACCACGTCCATGTGGGAGACCAACTCTTCCTCAAGGTGCTGAAACGACCTCGTTGGGACAGTGAACGCTGGGACGGCCCTCATCAGGTGATTGCAGTGACCCCGACGGCAGCAAAGGTCGAGGGGCGTGGCGGCTGGAACCATCAGTCGCAGTGCAAGCTTCTCCGGTCCCTGCTGAAGGCTGAGCGACGCAAGTCCCTTGGAGAGGATCTCCACCACGTACACTCCAATGTACCAACAAAAGACCACAGTTGGAAAGAGGGTTTTCCGTGGCAAACACACCCCTCTCGGAAGGATGGAGCAAGCCGCCGAACAGCAACTGGGCACTGCCCTGTCGACCAGATGCATCATCTACTTCCTTGCAGGGCTGTGCCTGGTCAGCGCACAACCTCGAGACCAGGACAACGTCAAACGCAGACGAGTTGCACAGGCGCAGACTGCTGACTACACGCACATCAAATAAAACCTGCAGCCTCTGAAAAAACGCTCAAGGTCACTGATTCATGTAACTTGCATCACAGAAAAGAGTTGCAGTTGTGAATGTTTGATGTTCCGGGTTTATTTTGTACATACATGTATTGGACCAAAAAGTGCATTAGCTTTGCTTTATTATCTTTTAATTGTTATTATTTTTTTGGGCTTCTCGTTCGGGGCATGGGTTTCTACCCTTTTCTCCAAGAATTTTTGAGTTTTTGGGTAGTTTTTCTCCCCCCTCAAGCGACAGCCTTTGATGATGAGATTTGAAACTTGATAAACAGGAGGGATATGTTAAAGAAATTTAAGTTTGTATGTTCATCTGTTAGTTTTGTTGTTTAGTTTGTCATCTTAGCAAGTTTCAAACTATAACTAATCTTACAGGCCCCCTTTGTTGCACATGCATTCGTATCTTTCTGGCCTCTAATTAAACTTTCGACAGCTACGGGTGCCAGGTACGGCCTCCTCGCGAATGTGACTCCCCAACGCCAGAACCCTTTTCTGTAAACACCTCCCTTGGGGTGTTGATGACCTCTTTAACCCTTCGTAGATAATGTTGGGGCCCGAGGCCTCTTAAGGCTGTAACTTCTGCATTTAGGGAGGTCCAACACAAGGCTTGGTATTTCTAAAGCAACAATATCGTCATGGCCATAAAATAAGTTCAACACGTTAAGCCTTGTGAAAATACACTACACAGGTCAAATGAAGTTCAGAGTGAACTTTTGCTGTTAGAATAAGCAGAAGTATGAACAAAAGGTGTCTTGTAAGCTGAAACCGTTAGAATAGGCAGGAAGAGGGTGGGCAAGTGGGATGGAGTCAAATGTCAAGTTTTCCATTCTGTATGTATTGCATATTCAAATTGCTTATGCTGATGCAAATAAAAACCATGTGTGCAGTCGAACACGCTGGCTTCGCCTCGGAGTTCGAGGGCTGCCCCGCGCGTAAATGACAGACAATCTTGGCTGGTTGATTCATTTGTTCAGGCTTGTTTTGATAGAAACATCCTTAACAGGAAGGTGCTCCTCTACGGCTTAACTGCCACGCACGCCGGCCGGAGCTCTGGTACGGTCCGAACCGCGCGAAACGTCGCCACCGATCGTGTCCGGGGGAACGTGCTCTTCTTCGTCCACTCTCCTCTTCGCCCACGCTCTTCTTCGGCGCACGCCAGCCGTCTAACCGCTCCAGCGCCCTGTCGTGCCGCTCGGCGAAACTACAATGCCCCCGAATATTTTTTAGACCCGCGAAGCACTGAACCCACGAAAGGTGAACCGCGAAGTAGCGAGGGTTCACTGTATGTATAAGACCAAGACCTACAAAAAAGTCTCTTGGAGCAATGAGCTAGGTTTTACAGGAAGTCGGCCACTTTGAATTTACTTAAAAGGGGGCGGGTCACCACAATGGACTTTGTGTAGAAATTATTATTGGGGCCCGAGCAGCGACCGCGGCAAGGTCCCTATTGTTTTTGTAGAAATTATTATTAGGGCCCGAGCAGCGACCGCTACGAGGTCCCAATTGTTTTTGTCGAAATCATTATTATTTTTATTATTATTATTAGGGCCCGAGCAGTGGCCGCTGCGATGTCCCTATTGTTTTTCTAGAAATTGTTATTAGGGCCCGAGCTGCGACGGCGGCGAGGTCCCTATTGTTTTTGTAGAAATTATTATTAGGGCCCGAGCAGCGACCGCTACGAGGTCCCCATTAACCGCGATAACCGAGGGTTCACTGTATTACTCTTACTCGATCTTGGCGCCGCTTTTGACACTTGATCATAACATATTATTAAAACGCCTTGAAACTTGTGTTGGCATTTCAGGTTCAGCGCTTTCTTGGATTAATTCGTATCTGTCGGAGACGACGCACCGTGTAATTTATGGCAATGCGTCTTCTGATCTTTGTAAGATCACACGCGGAGTTCCGCAGGGATTGGTACTAGATGCTACCGCTTGGTGATATTATACGGAAATATCACATTAGTTTTCATTGTTATGCTGATGATACGCAATTATACATGCCGTTGGATATAACGAATCCGTGTGATTGCTATAAATTAGAGGCATGCCTTGCCGAAATTAAACTATGAATGTCTTTCAATATTTTGCGTCTTAACTCAGATAAAACCGAGATGCTGATCATTGGACCAGCGCGTCATCTGTACCTTTTTCAAAGACACCACTATGAGTATCGATAAATTGCCCAAAAGGATTCAACAAAAAATCTCGGTCTTATATTTGACACAACTATGTCGTTTCAAATGCACATTAAAAATATTACTAGAACTGCATTTGTTCATCTGCGTAACATTGCTAAAATTCGCCCAATTCTATCAACTTGTGATGCAAAAATCTTAATCCATGCGTTTGTTACATCTCGCCTCGACTATTGTAACGTTTTGCTCTCGGGTCTCCCCATGTCTAGTATTAAAAGTTAGTTCAAAATGCAGCAGCTAGACTCTTGACTAGAACGAGAAAGTTTGATCATATTACCCCGATACTTGCCAATTTGAATTGGCTTCCGGTCCACTTGAGATGTGATTTTAAAGTTCTGCTACTTGCCTATAAAATATTGCATGGCTTAGCACCTTCCTATCTCGTTGACCTCGTGGTACCATATGTTCCGTCCCGAAACCTTCGCTCACAAAATGCTGGTCTTTTAGTGATCCCGCGAGCCAAAAAGAAGTCCACAGGTTCTAGAGCGTTCTCTATTCGGGCACCAATGCTTTGGAATGTACTACCCTCAGGTATTAGAGGCGCCACCTCAGTAGAAATGTTCAAAACACTATTAAAGACGCATTTATACTCTTGTGCATTTAGTTGAACTATTTGTTGGCCTGTTTACTGCCGCTTTTTCTCTTATCTTCTCTTTTCTGCCCCCTTTTCCCCAGCTGGGGGATTAGGTGACGGTGACCCACTAGGAAGTTTAAGGCATTGACAAACTGGGCATGCACCTGTTCCAGTGATGTCGTCTTCCTGCAGCGCGACATTTATTTATATACTTTAGCATCTAATTTAATTATTTGTTGGCCTGTTTACTGCCGCTTCTCCTCTTTTCTGCCCCCTCTTCCCCTGCTTGGGAATTAGGTGATGGTGACCTGCTATGAAGATTACGGCACTGACCAACCGGGGAGGGACCTGCTCTGCCGAAGTCGTCTTCATGCAGCACCTCTTCTGATTTCCCTATATTTCAGCACTTCGTTGAACTACTTGTTGGCCTGTTTACTATTTCTGTTCTTTTTTTTCTGTTCCCAATTCCACGGCTTGGGAATTAGGTGATGGTGATTCACTTGGAAGTGGCTGTTCTGAATTTACCCCAAACTGACTATTTCAAGATCAAAGGCTCAACCTCGGATATGCTGCCATGGCGATTACGGTCCTGGATGAGGACCCACTCCACTAAAGTCATCTTCCTGCAGCACTTCATTTAATTGACTCTCACATTATCTCATCTAACATTGTATAGCATCATTGTATGTGTCAAATGTTGCCCACTTGGCATCCAAAGCAGCCTGGTCATCCTGGAAGGGGGTTTCCCCCCCATCTGTGGTCCCTTCTCAAGTTTTCTCACTTTTCCCCCAATGGGGTTTTGAGTTTTTCCTTGCCCTCCTGGGGGTTAAGATCAGTGGATGTTGATTGTGGTTATGTAAAGCCCTTTGAGACTGTCTGTGATTAAGGGCTATACACATAAAATTGACTTGACTCGACTTGGACCAGAATAGAAGTGGATGAGGGAAAAAGGGAGGGGCGGTGTTGACTGATATTGTGCAGATGGAAGTAGGCTGACCGGGTTGTGTTATTATGCTTATGGAAAGATAGAGTGCTGTCAAGGATGACACCCAGACTCTTGACCTGAGGGGATGGGAAAACAATGGAGGGGCCAACAGGAATGGGAAAACTGCCAACTTTGGATTGTATTGATTTTGTACTGAAAAGAATAACTTCTGTTTTGTCGCTGTTAAGCCTCATGAAATTATTAGAAAACCAGTCATTGATTTCAGATAGACAGGAGGTGACGGAGGTGGGAGGGAGTGATATGCTGGGTTTGCAGGAGAACTAGAGCTGGGTGTCATCCGCGAAGCAATGGAAAGCGATATTGAATTTTCGGAAAATGCTGCCAAGGGGAAGGAGGTATATGATAAATAATAGGGGGGCCAGGACCGAGCCTTGGGGCAAACCTGAGGTGACTGGGAGGGACTTTGATGAGAAATATTTAAGCTGGATGAACTGAGTGCGGTCTTTGAAGTATGAATGGAACCAGTTGAGGGCGGTGTGGGTGATGCCGATGGAAGAAAGTCTTTTGAGAAGGATGGTGTGTGAGATGGTGTCAAAGGCCGCAGTCAGGTTAAGAAGGATGACAATGGAGAATGAATCTGAGTCAGCTGCAATGAGGAGAGCAGAGGTGACCTTGAGTAGAGTTGATTCAGTGCTGTGAAGTGCACGGAAACCGGACTGAAAGGGTTATTGCAGGTGAGATGAGAGTGGAGTTGAGTGGCGACTACATTATCTAGGACTTTTGAAATGAATGGTAGGTAGGAAATAGGGCGGAGGTTCAGGGAATAGTACTGAGCGGCTTTTTCTTAATCTCATGAGAAAATGTACTTGGGCAAGCACAGTCGAAAAGAGTCGTGCGTTATCTCAGCCCAGCCTCACATTCTTCCCCCGGCACGGGTCTACGTCCAAGGGAAGGTCCTCTCCAGATTAATCATTGTCTGGATGGTTGATTCCCAGCTGGTCCCCAAGACTGGTATTCCACGGCTGGCCTTCTCCGGCGGGCAGTCTCTCCGTCTCTTCTGCTGGTATTCCCCTGTAATCTTGTCAGTGTGCATGTATGTGTGCTCCAAAATCAAATTATGTCTTTCAGAATGTGTTTTTGCAATGGCGTCCCCTTGAACCCTCCAATCAATCAATCAAATTTTATTTATAAGAGCACTTTTCATACATAAAATGCGGCTCAAAGTGCTGTACAATAAAAACATCCAAATTACAACGAAAAACTAAAACCCATTCCACCCACTCAACATAAACACAAGACACATCCACATACACGCCTGAACTCGCACACACACAGAACACTCGCATTCACACAACTTAATAAACCATCTTAGTAGAAAGACAGGGTAAGGCACAGAGAAACCATATGAGAAAATGTACCCAGGGTAGGTCATCCGCGCTGAGAGGGATGACGGCTCACGCCCACAGGGAGCTGCGCCAACACACAGACCCCTAGCCCAGACTGACCGGGGTAGACCCTACACATAGTGCAGAGGGCCCCGGTCCGCCGGGCCTAAGGAGCCTCCGGGATGAAGCCCCCTGTGAGAAGGCCAGCCACACCTCCCAGCGCGGAGGCCCCCCTTGAGGAAACACTGGAGCTAAAATATATAAAAGAAAATGATAATGCTAAACAAAAAAGAAGCTAAAAATTAAAGGACAATAATATAAAAAGACGAAGCTAAAATATATAAGAAAAATTATGATACTAAAAGACAGAGAAGAAGCTAAAAATTAAAAGACAATAATATAAAATGACGCAGCTAAAATATATAAGAAAAATGATGATACTAAAAGACAAAGAAGCTAAAAAAAATTAAAGACAATGATAATATATAAAATGACAATCCTGAATTAAAAGACTAAGATAAATTATTTAAAAGCCAAACAAAAAAGGTGAGTCTTGAGCAGGGGTGGGCAATTATTTTTTCCATGGGGCCACATAAGAAACATTAAATATTGTGGAGGGCCGGGCCAAAAGGCTGAACTCAATTCTGCATAATATTAATTGTATTTCTTTTTTAAAAAGCAGTAAATAGCACTGTTTTGACAAGCTGGCATTAAAGTTAAGCAATGAAACTAAATACCAAATAAACTGAAAAAATGAGGTTGCCTTACAAAAATGTATTCATTCAAATTTCTCAACACAATGGTAGACATAATATTAACATTTTTTACTATTTGTGACTCATATTAGTAAACATATTCTGTCACATTCACTTCAAAACACATTTTGAGTTCCATATACTGTTGGATAGTTGTGTAAAGGTTCTGAGCATTTTAAAGACATCACAATATTGTCTTTTTGCACCAAACATTAAGCAAGATACAACATATTGACTGTCACTGAACTGTGATTTTGAGAAAAAGTGTCCCAGTTCATTGTTATCTGGTGCCGTTTTTATATTTCTCTGCATGTTTCGTCTGGTAATGCCGACTCAAATTGTAGTCCTTCAACACGGCGATCTGCTCCCCGCAAACTAAACACACAGCTTTACCTCTAACTTCAGTAAATAAATACTTCGCTGTCCAATTTTTGTTGAAAATTCTACATTCGGCATCTACCTTTCTTTTTGTAGCCTGAGCGGACATTTTTGAGGACGAACGTTGTCTTGTTGTGATTCAATCGCGCGCATGTCTTGATAAACGCATTACGTCATTATGTGCGACGCACATTGTGCGGGAATAAAAAAAAAAAACAATTTCAGAATAAAAGCAGTGCAGCTTTCGCCCATGAATGAGGTGAAATTAAAAAGTATGTTTATTTTGAAATTTCCAATTAACCTTCCACTCGCGGTCAGAGTCAACCAAAGGTATGTGGCCCGGGCCATACAATGCCCAGGTCTGTCATACGGGCCAGTCAGTGCCACCCGGCGGGCCGGATGTGGCCCGCGGGCCGTGCAATGCCCAGGTCTGGTCTTGAGCCTCCTTTTAAAAATATCAACAGTCTCTGCGGACCTGATGTCCTCCGGCAGGCTATTCCATCGACGAGGACCAGAATGGCTGAATGCAGCCTCGCCATGTGTTCCAGTCCTCACCCGAGGAATAATTAACAGGCCGGTGCCAGAGGACCTCAGGGTCCGCGAGGATGGCCCAAGACCGTTAAGGCATTTAAAAACTAATTGAAGAACCTTAAAATCAATCCTGAAACACACGGGGAGCCAATGCAGCGATTTTAAAACTAAATCCAGTGCCCAATTTGGTATGTTTGCATCTCTATGTCCTATGTGGAGAATGTGCTTTGTCATATTTGTCCATGAAGTGCTGTCTGGCTTGTCATCAGTTTGTAATGTGCAGACTGAATATGTATGATGTGAATGTGAGTGTAGGTCATGAAAATACTATGTTCACACATTTATAAACTAAGTAATATAACTTTAGCATGTGAAAATAATATCATAAATCAGTAAAGACCATGACTACAATCAGTCATTCCTATGCGTAGTAGAATTAGAATTAGAATTAGAAATCCCTTTATTGTCATTGTACTCAAGTGTGCAACGAGATTAGAAGGCTCCCCTCTCCAGTGCAATACAACAATAAGACAGACAAATATATAAATTAGATTAATAAATAAGAGAGTGCAATGGAATTTAGTACAGAATAGGGTATATAAAAACACATCACGATGCTGTTCTGCAAGGTAAGGGTGTTCTCGTGTGTGTGTGAGAGTTCAGAATGGAGATGGCTCTCGGAAAGCAACTGTTTCTCAGTCTATTGGTCCTCGATTTGATGCATCTGTAGCGCCTGCCAGAGGGCAACAGGTCGAACAGGTGTGAGTTTGGGTGGGTATTGTCTTTGACGATGTTGAGAGCCCTTCTGAGGCACCGGGCGGTGTAGATGTCCGACAGTGAGGGGAGAGGGCAGCCAATAATCCTTTGCGCTGTTTTGACTGTCCTCTGGAG
Organism: Idiotropiscis lumnitzeri; assembly: GCF_059441095.1. Lineage (NCBI taxonomy): Eukaryota > Metazoa > Chordata > Actinopteri > Syngnathiformes > Syngnathidae > Idiotropiscis > Idiotropiscis lumnitzeri. Next base: position 76,706 of record NW_028283703.1, read on the forward strand.
CCTCACTCTGTCGGCCTCAGTGCAGCCGCTGTACCAGGTGGAGACACAGTACGTCAACAGGCTCTCAATGGACGAGTGGTAGAAGGCTAGCAGCAGCTTCCTGTCCAGGTTGAATTTCCTGAGGACTCTCAGGAAGTGCAGACGCTGGTGGACCTTCTTTACCACTGCTGTGGTGTTGTGAGTCCAAGAAAGGTCGTCGGAGATCTGTACTCCCAGGAACTTGAACGTGTGGACCCTCTCCACACACACGCCTTCGATGCAGAGGGGGGGCGGCACCGTCTTGTTCCTCCTGAAGTCGACGACAATCTCCTTTGTTTTTGCAGTGTTAAGGTGCAGTCTGTTGTCCTTGCACCAAGCTGTCAGTCTCTTTACCTCCTCTCTGTAGGCTGTCTCGTCACCTTCCGAGATCAGACCGACCACTGTCGCGTCGTCAGCAAACTTGACGATGGTGTTGTTGCCATGGGCCGGGCTGCAGTCGTAGGTGTAGAGGACGTATAGGAGAGGGCTCAGCACGCATCCTTGAGGGGAACCGGTGCTCAGCATGCAGGTGGAGGACGTGTAGGGGCCGAGCAACACAGTCTGGGGTCTGTTGGTCAGAAAGTCCTTAATCCAGATGCGTGTGAGGGCAGGGAGGCCGAGAATGTCAAGTTTGGCGACGTGGATGTCTGGGATGATTGTGTTGAATGCCAAGCTGTAGTCCACAAAGAGCATCCTTGCATAGCTCTGCTGTTGTTCCAGGTGGCCCAGCACAACATGCAGAGCAGTGTTGATGGCGTCCTCAGTGGATCTGTTAGCCCAGTATGCAAACTGGTAGGGGTCCAGAGTGGGAGGAAGGCAGTCCCTGATGTGCTGGAGAACCAGCCTCTCGAAGCACTTCATGATGACTGGTGTGAGAGCAACAGGACGGTAGTCATTCAGGTGGACGGCTGGTGACTTTTTGGGGACAGGAATAATGATGGAAGTTTTCAAGCAGGAGGGGATGACTGCTTGAGCCAGGGAGCGGTTGAAGATCCTGCAGAATACATGTGACAGTTGGTGGGCACATGTTTTGAGGACCTTGCCTGGTATTCCGTCGGGTCCAGTAGCTTTCCTGGGGTTAACAGCCAGGAGCGCGCGCCTCACATCGTGTTCCTCTACGGTGAGTGGGGGGGAGTTGGAGCATGAAGTGCGGGGGTGTGACGGTTGGGGCGAGTCAAAGCGAGCAAAGAAGCAGTTAAGCTCCTCTGCCAGCGATGCACTCGGGTCTGCAGAGGTCGTGCTGCTGCCACGGAAGTTGGTGATGCTCCGTAGACCCTGCCACACCTCCCGTGGTCTGTTACTGGCAAGGTGGGCCTCCAGCCTCCCCTTGTAGGTTGCCTTGGCTAGCTTGATGCCTTTGCTCAGGTCAGCACGAGCCACCCTGTACTGGGCTTTGTCGCCTGACCTGAAGGCAGCGTCACGGGCCTTGAGGAGAGAGCGAACCCTGCTGGACATCCAGGGCTTCGCATTTGGGAAGGTCCGTATAGTCCTGTGTAGGGACACAGTTTCCATGCAGAACTTGATGTAGTCCACTACACAATGTGTGTAGACATCAAGGTCCTGATGATCAAAGAGGCCCCAGTTTGTGTCTTGAAAGCAGTCCTGTAATTCACTCATGGCGCCGTCACGCCAGGTTTTCACAGTCTTTGTGGTGGGCCTGAATCTGCGCCTGAGAGGGATGTATGCAGGTGCGAGCTGCAAGGACAGGTGGTCTGACTGGCCGAGGGGGGCGAGTGGGAGGGCCCTGTATGCGTGCTTGATGTTCGAGTACACATGGTCGAGAGTGTTGTCTCCCCTCGTTGGGCACTTGACATGCTGGTGAAACTCTGGGAGTACAGTCTTTAAATTGGCCTTATTAAAGTCTCCCGCTACTACGTGAACGCCATCAGGGTGAGCCCACTGATGTTTATTGATGACGCACGCGAGTAGCGAGAGCGCCGTGCTAGTGCTAGCGTCGGGAGGGATGTAAACAGCTGTGACAATCACGACCGTTAGCTCCCTCGGGAGAAAATAAGGCCGGCATTTAACGGACATGAACTCGATGTCGGGGGAAGAGTGCTTCTCGACGATCGTGCTATCGCCGCACCAGTTCTCATGCACGTAAACACAGAGCCACCCCGCCCCGTCTCTTACCGGTGTCCCTTGTCCGATCCGCGCGATGTAGCGAGCGCCCGGCCAGCTGGATGCTAGCATCGGGGACGTCTGCGTGCAGCCAGGATTCCGTGACGACGATCACACTGCTGTCTCGCACATAGCGGTTTCCCAGGATTTGTAATCCCAGGTCGTCGATTTTGTGGACCACGGATCTGGCGTTGGTGAGGTACAGACTCGGCAGTGGTTGCCTATGGGGCTGCCGTCGCAGCCGTTGCAAGACACCGGACCTGCAGCCCCGCTTCTGCTTCCTCTCTCTGCGTCGCCTGCGCCGCCTCCCGGTCCCGATGACAAGCCACGGTGAGCCGGGCAGCCTCGCCAGTTCGTCCGGAATTTTGCGATCATAGCATATTCAGTAAATATAAACCTGCTAAATTAAATAATTGACATTCTGTCCCATAAATGTTTAAAATGCCGGTAATTGCCATACAATCCTTCAAGGGTCGACGAGCGATGTTCGGGAGGAGGAGCAGTGGTGGTGGTGCGTTTCCCTCGGGCATGTGTCGGTAAATCCAGCGGAGTTCAGCGGCAGTGGATTGAAGTTGTCCTGACACAGGTTGATGACATGACAGGAACAGGCAGAAGTGCGAGAAGCAGACTGGCCTGCGGGTCCACATGGCAGACAGGTGCTAACTTTGATAGGTAAGCTAAACTTTAGCCACAGTAGACGCGTCAGCGACTATGCAATCGGTGGGTGGCATTCATGAGAATCGGGATCGCTCAACATACAGATAATAATAAATAAAATCACTGTAACTGGAGGGATTGTAAACTGCTAAAGCAGGTACAACAAGCGGATCCAAAAAATTTCTGAGAGTTACCGGTGAGCAGTGGCAGCCAAACGTGCCAGCGTCCACTCAACCGGGAGTTGATTCAATATTCACAATATTTTATTATTTTGTCGTACAGTTGTTTAAAAATGGCTCGCTATCGCCCCCTAGAAAAAAAAAAACAACAAAAAAAAACAGCCCCATATCTCTGTTTCACCAAACTGAAAATTTGATGAAGTGTGTACAAAGCCAAGACCTAATAAAAAGTCTCATGGAGCCGTATGCTAAATTGAACAGGAAGTCGGCCATTCTAAATTTATCAGAATCCGAAATCCTTTTATTGTCATTGTACAGTGTGCAACAAGATTAGGGAGCTCCCCTCTCCAGTGCAATACAACAATAATTTAATCAAATATATAAATTAGATAAATAAGAGAATAAATATTGTGATGGAAAATAGTATGAAATTGGAGAAATACAACACAATACGTCGCTGTTCAGCAAGGTAAGGGTGGTCGTGTGTGTGTGCATGTGTGTGAGAGTTCAGAATGGTGATGGCTCTCGGAAAGAAAATGTTTTTCAGTCTATTAGTCTTTGATTTGATGCACCTGTAGTGCCTGCCAACAAATTTACTTCAAACATTGACGAGGCTTTGAAAACAAAAGCTGCTCTAACTTTAACTACAAGCAAATTCCTCTTGAAGATTCCTCACGTTATTTCTCGGAAATATTTCACATTTCCAACGTGCCAGTACCCCAACGTTGTCCGGGTGGCGAGGGCTCTTTATAGCTGCTCGCAGCTCTAGTTTTTAATTAATTTTTTTAAATCAATGGTGATGACAGTGAAATATGTCTTGTCTGGTATCATGATAGCTGGAGGATATTTTGTCATGATATTTTAGTCAGGCCTGATAACAGTGATGTATGCTGATTTAAGGCTACTTTTATTTTGAAATGCCGTATCACATTTTGGTGGGACCGCATTTGATGGACAACTGGGGTTGTCTAGTGTCCCCCAAAATGGTTCTGATATCACGATAGCTCGAGGGTATTTTGAAATGATTATTTTAAAATCAGTGTTGATGACAATGAAATGTGCATATTTCAGGTGGGTTTTTTTTTTATTGTGAAATTACACATCAGATTTTGATGGGACCATTTTTGATGAACAGCTGGGGTCGTCTAGTGTCCAACAAAACTAGTCTGGTATTACGACAGCTCCAGCTCTTTTATTTTAAAATGCCTCCTTACATTTTGATGGGACTACTTTTGGTGGAAAGCTGTGTTGTCTTGTGTCCTCCAAACCTGGTTTGGTATTACCATAGCTAGAGGATATTTTTTAATGAAATTTTAAAGTCAGGCATGATGACAGTGAAATGTGCAGATTTCAGGCAACTTTTAGTTTGAAATTACAAATTAGATTTCGATGGGACCACTTTTTATGGACAGCTGGGGTAGTCTCGTGTCCCACAAAACTGGTCTGGTATCACGATAGCTCGAGCTATTTTTTTTTTAACTCAGTGGTGATGACCGTGAAATAAGCGAATTTCAGGCTACTTTTATTTTGAAGTGCCACATCACATTTTGATGTGACCACTTTTGGTGGACAGCTGGTGTGGTCTAGTATCCCCAATCCTGGTTTGGTATCACGATAGTTTGAGGATATTTTTTAAAGATTTTTCTTTTAAATCAGTGTTGATCACAGTGCATATTTCAGGTGATTTTTTTATTTTTAAATGCCACATCAAATTTTGAAGTGACCACTTTTTGTGGACAACTGGGGTGGTCTGGTGTCCCGCAGAACTTGTCTGGTATCACGATAGCTTGAGGATTTTGTAATGATTTTAATTTTTTTAATCATTGGTGACGACAGACAAATAAGCAAATTTTCACGCTTTTATTTTTAAATATCCCATCAGATTTTGATGGGACCACATTTGTTTTTACGGTTCCGTCACCACGCGAGTGGCTACCTGCTAAAGCAGCACGGCTCACTATTTGAGCCTTTTTCGCGTGTTTTTTCCTTTACCCAGTTTTATTTATTTTACCTCATCGCAGCAATGGACATCCAAATTGCGGTGGTTTTATTGCTGCTGGGGGCTGTTTTTTGCGTGATCGTGTCCGGAGATGTCACTGGGAGCTACGGATCAATCGTTTACACAAGAGATCAGCTGTTAGCACTTCGTGCTAACCCCGTGCCGACTCCCGGAGCGAGACCCGATATCCCCCACGAGTTGAGGAGGAAGAGACGGGGGATGTCGCGCGGGGGCGAAACGCCAGGCAAAGAGGAGGCGTGACCACCCCGTCCTCCTGTCCGTTTTTATGGGAAATGTTAGATACCTTCCCAAGAAAATGGACGCGGCACGAGAGGAACTTCCAATGAGCTAGCTTGCTGATGTTCACGGATTCATGGCTAACAGACCTAACGCCGGACACCGTCGTGGAATTTGACGGCTTCCAAATACTACTTGCGGACAGGACACTGGAAAGCGGTAAGAGGAAAGAGGAGGGCTGGCTGTGTTTGTTAATGATAGATAGTGTAACCCTAGGCACATCACAGCTAAGGAGCAACTTTCCAGTCGGGACAATGAGCTGCTAGCTGTTAGCATGCGTCCATACTTGACAAGCATCGCGAGTTAACAAGGACGTGCACGTAACAGGTGCGTGAGTAAACTGCTTAAAACTTTGATCGTCATTCAGCTGACCTACAAATTGAGACGCTACAGTCAGTTTGACGTTTTTGTTTGCTTGATTGTGGATTGACATGGAGGAACAAGACAGTGGAAAGCGGACATTAAAAATGACGGAGAAAAGCTGTAGAAGATCACAAGCCTAAACGGATGCAGGCACGCAGGTGCAAATTTGCTCAATTGACCTCCATGCAACGTCAAATTGAACAATTGATGGAGGATGATGCAAATGTTGACGCTGTAAAAAACTGAGCTTCGTGTTTGCTTTAGCGGCATGGAGCAAGAATTTGTGGACCTCAATTCCGGTGTGCAAAATTTAAAGACTGAAGAGGATTTTGCCGATGACCAAAATAACTGGTTTGATCCAAAAAATGTAATTAATGGAAATGTGAGCAATGGAAGAAGGACGTTTTGAAACGTGCAGAGGAAGGATGCAATAAACAAATATCACCTGATGATAGTAGATCTGCATCAACTAACTACACCCATAGAAGTAGAAGTAAAGAATCTAACAGACAGAAGCTCACTTCTGTCAACGTCTTCAATTAAATTAAAGGCTCAAATGGAACGAGCATGTTTAAAGGCAAAGGCTGCTGATTTACAACAAAGGTTGGCACTTGAGCAAGAAGAAGCTGCAATTAAGGCAAAGAAGCAAATGCATGCAATGCAAACGGCACTCCCTGAGTCTGATGCTAAATTGGATGTCTTGAGAAGATATGAAAATACCCAGGAGGATGGTATCCACATTCCTGATGAGTGTGTTACAATTTAAACAAGGAAAAACATTCAATTACCATCACAGCCTATCAGAGCAACAAGCAGTGTTGACCTGAAATGCTCCCACTTCGACTATTCCAATGGCTAGATTTCCACATCAGACAGAAAGTAGAGAACAACAGGGACATGTGCTTGATGGCCTTTGCCAAGCAATCTCACAGCAAGCCAGTGTCGCAGAATACTTAGCAAAGAGTCAAAAAGCATCGCTACTTCCCGAACTTTCCATTCCTACGTTTAAAGGCGACCCTCTGTATTATAAAACCTGTATAGGTGCCATTGAACATGGGATTGAAGGCCGTACAAGTGATAACCGTGATCATCTTCAATTTTAGCTGCAGTATACTAGTGAACAACCACATGAGTTGGTGAAGAGCTGCATCCATATGGAACCTCTGACAGGATATACCAAAGCAAAACAAATCTTGAAGGAGTTTTATGGTGATGACTTCATGATAGCAGAAGCATATTTAAAGGAAGCCATGGATTGGCCAACAATCAAGTCTGAAGATGGTGTTGCACTTCAGTCTTTCACATTATTCCTTATGGGCTGTTTGAACATAATGGCAGATGTTAATTACATGGAGGACTTGGACAACATGGCTAATATAAAGGCATTGGCAAACAAACTTCCATACAGACTTATAGAATCTTGGAGAAAATTTGCCTGCAATCTCCAAGAAAGAACAAATAGAAGAGTGAAGTTTAAGGATTTTGTTGACTTTGTTGACAAGCACGAAAGATTCTATAAAACAGAAAACAAAATCACAACACACAGAAACACCAAAATCAAAGAAAGTCTTCACAACAGTCATTGTGCCCGCCAAGATGGAAAACAACAAAACCACCACGCCAAAGGCAGAACCTGTTTCAGTGGATGCTATTGCCAAACCATGTGCTAATTGTAATGGAGAGCAACAGTCTCACAATTTGTAAGGAATTTAGGAGAAAGCATCACAAGGATAAGATTGACTTCTTGAGGAGCAAGGGTCTGTGTTTTGCATGTTTGATGCACGGTCGCATTAGCAGTTGCTGGAAACAAAAGCTTCAATGTCAAGAATGCTCTAGACTGCATCCTACAGCACTACACATTGTCCATAAACTTCTGCAAAGAAACAGCCTAAGACGATTGTGAATAGCAGTACCTATTAAGCGCCCTCGTACAAACAACAGAAACCTGGGGTGTCACTGGGGCCTGTAAATAGGACTGCATCCTTTCAATAATTCCGGGATGGGTCAAGGCACAAAAAGGAACCAAGACAGTGACGACTTACTGTCCGGTTTAAAAATGCCCTGACGCCTTTTTTTAGACTGAAATAACTTACTAAAGTTTTCGTTTTGTGCCATTCAGAATGGGAGAGGGAGCCAGGAGGCGAAACAGCCGTCTTGCCAGTTCAATCCCGCACACCCTCTGACTCTCACCCTCCGTTCTGCCTTTTTATTGAAACTAACTCATCAATAACTAATCACCAGAAGACAGAAAAGCATCAACAACTAATCACCAAGAGACAGAAAACATCAATAACTCACGGTATAAAGGTCAGTTTAACTAAAGCATCAATAACTAATCACCAGGGACTCCAGCAGGCAGAAAATCATAACCCAAGGTCAGTTTAACTAAACACATCTTCAGGATACGGTGTCTGTGTGTGTGTGTGTTAAAATAACAAGTAAGTGTCTCTGTGTGTGTTAAACATTAATGAGTGTATAAAAACATGATTATGAATACACAAACTGATTACCTATCCTCAGCCCATCTTACATTTCCCCCCTGTTGTGGATTTAAAAATCATGTCCTTACGGCTTTAAGACAGATCATCATAATGAAATCATACAACAGTGTGATCATCAGTGGAGGAGCGAAAACCTCACATTAGGGAAAAATTCCCCTCCTCCCTTCCGGCGTAGAATGAGATCCTCATAATTTGATGACCATCAGGGAATAAAACTTGTCCCTGGGGTGACTTGGTGGAGGCCCTTGCCTCGTTGTAGGAGAGGACAGCCGTCCTTACCTCCCGGATCTTCGTGTATGGTGTGTGTGTGTGTGCACGTGTGTGGACAGGGGCAAGAAGTCCATGTGTTTTTACGTTTTAGTGTCCAGTTTGAGTTCGTCATTCTCAACATTAATCAGGTTGTAACGGTACATTTGGGCAACAAACCTACGATTAACCATCATCTTTGTCATAAAAATAATGCAACATGAACAGACTAAACATAACAAAATGAAAACTATAATTATCCCTATATATTGTTTTTTTAAATTCTTCATAGTGGTCATAACATCAATAATTGTTTCATTTTTATTAAAAATTTAAATGCAGTAATGTACTCCAATCAAGGCTGATATTCCTTTGTTATGTACGTCATTAATTTCCAAACAATATCTAATCTTTTTGTTCTGTGGCTTCAACATATTTATCATCTCATCAATATTAGCACCACAGAGTACTGAGTTTCGAGATCCTCACAATAGTCGTTCTCAAAATGATATATTTTTTTATCAATTTAGCTTTGTTAAGGTAAGATATTTTATTGACAATCTAACATTAATATGCAAAGAACATGTACATTAGTACGAAATGTAAAAAAAAATTGTGGTGGGGGGGGTGCGAATTGTTTTCTTCTTGGTAGGGGGGGCATGACAGGAAATAATTGAGAACCACTGGTCTAGTCACACACCAGCTCGGGTTCATTCCCTACCAGAGAAATGACATTCCATGTCCCCAGAGCTAGGCGCTTTATGTTGCCGGGGATTGGACTGCCTTTGACTGCCTCCTAGCTCAAAGGAAACCCAAATTCTTTGGTCCCGCCCACTGGTAGTGAGCCGAAGCCCTTGTATTAAATAATAAATAAATACATAAAATAAAAAAATTAATAAATTTAAAAAACGGACCGATCCACTGCTTGGGTTAGTTTGACCCACCTTGAGATCCGTTCCCACTCAGTGACAGTGTCTACAAGCCACTGCCACCAGGCCAGTGAACCGACGTCCAGGCAGTGACAAAAAACGTGATCAAATTACATTGCTCATCATAAGGTGTTTGTGAGACGCTCTTTGTATGTTTCCTCAATTAAGACCTGTTTTCCATTGGTGTATTTGAAAAAAGTGGTGAACCTGTTAAATTCACTACAAAACGTTAAGAAGATGAAAGTAATGTTTGAAGGAATATTATTTTTCTATCGACATGCCGGCGGGCGGGCACAGATAGAGAGTGATAAAGCAGCACCACCCGCGCGGGGCGTGCTGACGAAAAGGCAAGCGCTCCTCCTCTCATCGCGTCCTTATTAAGACAGAAAAAAGACGCTGTTGAATTTGACCTATTCGCAGTTCGAGCAGGTGCTTAACGCTGGAGAATATCACCACTTCGAAGTTCGAACTGCTGTTGAAACGGAGAGGTAAGTGTTTTTCGTTTGTTTTTATTCAAAACATGCCTCGAGTGCATTTGTTCATGGTTAGAGATAGTTGTGTGGAAAACACTATACAAAGTAGCACCATGGATGTGGGCCTACAACACTGGCCTAGCAAACATGTGCTCCTACATCGACATAATTGACGAGCTCCAGTTAAGCATTGAATAATTATAAAACGTCATGGTGCTTTTACTCATTTAAAGAACTAAACCGACGCGTATTTTCATCCGGTGGTCAGGTTTGCATTGAATGTGAGCACGAGGGACGCTAGCTTGTTGCGTTAGCTTTGCGGAGCTAACAGCTTGCACTTTTGTTATAGAACAACAGAATGCAAGTACCATGATAATTTCTGTCATTAATTTTTGTGTAAGACACGATGTTCACTGGTTAATTACATGATTCTTAAAGCAAAGGTTACTGTGAATGCAATTTTGGTAAGATTTTTGTAGTCACACTGCATAAATCTGTCTGTCTGTTGTTTAAACTTCAATATAAACTATTATGGTTGAAATCATTAATTGGGATGGAGGGATTGATATTTTTTTAATTTATAATTTATTTTTCTTACACTGATATTGTTAAAACTCCATTTAGCCTATAGTATTAATAATTCTCAACACAAAACTGTCTTTTTTCTTTATAGAATAAACAATGCCTTCCCTGAGATGCAGGAAGTCCCCAAAGCAGGATACTATTGAACATGCAGTCAAGGGTCTGGACAAGACTGCAGAGTTAGAAGCGAAGTATATAAACTCATTTAAAGGTATGATGTTAACGCTTTTGCTAAGATATATTATTGTTTTCTGATAACCAAGCTGACATCGTTTTTTAAGTGGTTATTTTACATTAAGAGTGTCTTGACCTTTTCTTTTGTCAGTTTCAAGTTATTTCAGTGAGCGTGAAACCTGATGGTAGGAGTTCTACCTAAATTAAGGCTGTACTTGATGACGCCCTCCGGCATTTTTATACCACAATAGACCAGTGAACAAGTCCGATATTGATAGTCTAGTGTAAAGCACGTTATACGTCACAGAGATCACGTGACGCGATCCAATATGACTGTGTATACAGTGTATGTCATTGTTATGAAACTAAATAATCTTAAAGTTTTTTTTTTACGTAACCAGGTGCCATTGACATTTGTACTTTCAGTCCTAATACATACTGGCTAATGCAATGCTGGAAAATGAATTTTGGCTGGTCTGTTCCTTTAAAATCATAAAGAAGGGCTCTGCTCTATCCCTCACAAGAAGCAATGTTTCAAACCACCCTACATTAGTATAGTGGCCCAAATGAATATGATGACTCCTTATTTGTGTGCTTAAAAATATGACGAAGCTATCTTGATTTCCCTGTTAACTAGGTCGAGGAGTATTTACCAAGGCCCCTTTCAGGAAAGACGACTTTATTCTTTATTATGGAGTACAGAGGAAAATTGATAGATTCTGATAAATCTCAACGCAGGAAGATGGATGGAAGAGGCACTGTCTTTTTGTTTGACTTCCGCCGGCAAGAAAAAACTTGGAGGTGAGGCAAAGATTGAGATGTTATCTTATTTTTGTTTTTATTTAAAAAAATAAACACATACTCATCCCATAAGTGTTAGGGGAAAAATCATTCTCTAAGCAAAAATGTATACCGTATTTTCGCACCCAAAAGACGCGCCGTGTCAAAGGGCGCAACACCTGTTGAGGCCGCTATTTCTGTCTTTGTAACATATACTGGACGCACCGCCTGACAAGACGATAGCACAGCTGCTGTTAGCATAGCATGAACTTGGCAGAGCTGCCCACACTGACACAGCCGATAGCAGCCTACTATGCCCCAATAACATGAGCAATCACCCCATTGTTGCAGCAGACGCCAAGTCTCTATTGACAATAGCTGACAATGGCTCAGGCCAATATTAGGTGCATTGGCAATAGCCTACAAAGCAACGTCAGGGGAGGGACTTGGCTGCTCACCACACTCCTTAGAGTCACGGTTTCAAAAAAAAATAAAAAACTCATCATACAAGCAAACAATGAAACATAGAAATAAGATTAACACAAACATGTATCTCTCATGCCATCAATATACCCAAAAAAAATGAAAATAATACAAAAGCCACTCAGCCTTAGCTAATTCAAGCAATGCATTCTGGGAGCAGAGACCCACAATCCCATAGCTGTTTAGAGAGATTTGCATGGCTGTTTAAAGAGATGTGCTGTTATGCTTTGGACTTTTTGTCTGTTGTCTAAACCTGGGACGTTTCTTGCTTGCAATAACATAAATGATAAGACAGACTAAAACATTGTGGACAGCTGCCCTTTGTCCAGCTTTTTCCAACACCATCACCCAAACATTATAGTCAGATGGTGTATTTGTCACGGTCGATTGTAAGCATGGACAACTCACTCTTTGCCCAGCAGGGTGTGCTAACATGCACTTCCAACAGCTCGTTGATGACAAGGGCTGATGGACGTGAGTGGTACTTTGTCCATTTAATGGACGCATCGACTGACAAGCTTTGTTTGCTTATGACTGCGAAAATACGGTAATTACTTTTATTCATGCGTTGAATCTGTACAAATGAAAATATAGACCATGAAGTCTCAAAGACAAGCTGTTAATAGGGTCTGATTCCAATAGAAATTTCTTGTATGATTTGATTTAGAAGATTTAAAAATTGTGGATTTCCTATTTTTATGTTTTGTGTACACAAGATTGTCTCAAAGATTAATTTCTGACATTGATTGAATAATTGTTTTTTTTTTTTTTTAAATCTATTTTAAGTGTTGATGCCGCTCAAGAAGATGGCAGTCTGGGAAGACTGGTTAATGATGACCACATGCACCCCAACTGTAAAATGAAGAAGAAGACAACAGAGGACAGACCACACCTCTGTCTGTTTGCGCTCCGAGACATTGATGTTGGCGAAGAAATAACTTAAGACTATGGACCAGCTGGCCTTGGAGAACACAGGTTTGTAAGATGCATCTTTAAGTACAATAACAGAGCCCACTTGTGGTGTTCTGGTGATGTAGTTTCCAATTAGTTTGGCAATCTAATAAATGTATGTTGAGGTTTCTATGGAAGTTGAACATGCTGACTGACTGGGGGAGTTCTCCATTGTCCACTATCTGTAATTCAAATTTGTGGGTCTGAGTCAAAGTTTGGCTCTTCAGGAACAACGAACTGGTCAGGGAGTGACAGTATTACAAAGTTCTGCGTTACTCTTTTCTGGGCGGTGGCCCTGTTAGGCCATCATATGCCATATTGCAAATATCCCCATTGTGGGACTAATTAAGGACATCTTTATGTTGTGGTTTCCCTACCAGAACCAGCACCAACCCTGTATATTCATGATATAAAACACTGTTTCAATTTGATATTTAGCCTTTCTATACTGTAAAAATAGAAGACCCCAGGCTTTCCTGCGCCCCCTTGCCCAATTGGTGGTGTTCAGGAGACAACCTGGGACTGAAATATCAGTCACAACCAGTGTTGTTTTCGTCACTGATGACTATGACGAAAATACTTCGTTAACGCCCCTTTTTTAATGACGATGACAAGCTAAACGAGGTTCTTTTATGACGAAAACATGACGTGATGTACATGAATTTTTTTCGTTGACGAGACAAAATTGTTAGCATGTGGTTCATAAATTATTTTATGTTGCTTTTAGTGAAATAAAGCCACAACAGTTGCCCAACAAAATGTTTTGCTTCTCTGCTTATTTTGGAGCAGTGAGCATTGATTCCACTGTTGCCACTTTTTTCTGTTTGTAATGAAGAATCCTTTGTAGTCCATCCAAAAGTCTTTGTTATTGGGTGGAAACCTTGAATGCCTTGTTTTAACTCAAATGGACTTAAACCCATCCATCCATCCATCCGTTATCTGTACCGCTTCTCCTCACTAGGGTCGCGGGGGGTGTTGGAGCCGATCCCAGCTGTCTTCGGCAGTAGGCGAGGTACACCCTTGAATTGGTGTCCAGCCAATCGCAGGGCATACATAGACGAACAACCATCCACGCTCACACTCATGCCTAGGGGCAATTAGAGTGTCCAAGCAACTTGCCATGCATGTTTTAAGAATATGGGAGGAAACCGAATTACCCAGAGGAAACCCACGCAGGAAGGCCGGAGCCAGAATCGTACCTACGACCTCAATATTGTGAGGCCATCCTGCTAACCAGTTGGGCCACCGTGCCGCTTGGACTAAAACCTTTGTGAATAAATTGACGAAAACTAGGGTAAAACTTTTTTTGCGTTTCCGTCGATTAAAACTGGACTAAAACCCTTTTTTTAGTTTTCGTTGACTAAAACTGGACTAAAACTATAACGAATTGGGATGACTAAATGTGATGTAAACAAATCAGCACTTTGTCCAAATGACTTGGACAAAATCTAAAATGCCTGCCAAAAACAACACTGGTCACAACACGCGTCTACAGAAGATTAATTGGCATGGGCGAAATTAATTAGTTTTATTTCATTCATGAGCTTATGTTTTGTTTTGGGTGGCTAAGGCTTAAAATGTGTAAAAATCTTATCCAACCTCAAATATAATTAATTCAATAAATTTATGATGCTACTAAAACATCGAAGCAGCCTCCTCCAGGCTTTACAGACTCAGAAATGGAGGTATGCGTATCGTGTACTCATCCTGTCGTGTCTCGAGATGTTAAAATTGCAGTTAGATAGACGTGTGCTGATTAGACAAGACTTCTAATATATCTGGTGTCACAGGATATTTGTCAGTGAATGTGTATGTCTGGTTTGAGGCTCACTCAGCTTTTTCTTGTGTTGTGGGGTCCAGTTGAGTTGAATTGCGTGTCAGGTATGTTGGCCATCTGACACCCAACTGTCAGGTTTGTGTTTGTGGGGACCCCGTAGAGCCATTTTTATTGTTGACATAAATCATAGCTAATCATCTTTTCCTTCATTATCATATGAAATACAGTTAGGAGTTGTATGTGCCTTTACTATGTTATAATCTTAGAACCTACCAGCCACTACAGGTGTCCGACAAGAAGACTTTTGGCTGTCCTGTGCTCCATTGCGCCCCTGGTGGCGTTCAAAAGACAACCTGTGACTGAAATATCAGTCACAACATATCTCTACTGAAGATTAATTGTCATGCGCTAAAGTAATTGGTTTTGTTTCATTCGTGAACTTGTTAGTTTTTGTTTTGGGTGGCCAAAGCCTAAAATGTGTAAAATTCTGATCCATTTTCTTTTTTTAATTCATTAAATTAATATTCAACTTGTTCATTAGGATGGAGGACAACCGACAATGACTGAATCGGCTGAGGTTGATGCCACCAGAACATCGAAGCAGCCTTCTCAAGTTTTGACAGACTCTGAAAAGGAGGTATGCGTATCATGTGGTCATCCTGTCGTGTCTTGAGATGTTAAAATTACAGTTAGATAGACCTGTGCTGGTTGGACAAGTTTTCTAATATATCTGGACATAAATCGTAGCTAATAATATTTTCCCTCATCATCATATGATATACAGTTATGCCTAGTATATGTCTTTACTATGTTACAATCTAAGAACCTACCAGCCACTACAGTTCTCTCATTGGGAGACTTAAGCTTTCGTCAGGTTGTCGACTGCTGCATTGCCCTCTTATTGGCTTTAAGTACACAACCTGTAACTGAATTATCTGTCAGAACAGAACCTATGTGTCTACAGCAGGTGATTTGGCATGTGGATTCTTCAGATTTTTAGAAAATAGGTAAAATTGTGATCAAAAGTTTAAAATGTCTAAAATTCTGGTATAGTTTGCAATAGTATATCTATTAAATCATTTCAAAACTTCTTAACAAGGATGGAGAACATTGGCTGTGACCGAATTGGTTGAGGTTTAGATTACCAGGACCATTGAGCAGCCTCCTCGGGATCTACAAATTTAGGAATGAAGATATGCATCCCATGTTACAATCCTGTTATGGCCCGAGGTTTTGAAGTTGCAGTTACATATTGGGCTGGGCGATATGGCTGATAAGTACATAGCGATATAAGTATTTCATATGGGTCCATCGATACACATTGAATTCTTTTTTTATATTATTTTATTTATTATCGTTTTTATTTTCCAATATTTTCACTGCCCTGTTAAAAAAACATTTAATGTAGTTTTCCTCCCGGGAGCTTTTTGTTACGGTCAATTAATTTTGTTATTACATTATTTTGTCATATCATTCATCAATATTTTAGTTTTTTTTTTTTTTCAAATAGAATTAAGACCTTTTTCTGTGCAGATTCCTCTGGGGATTAAGTATTTAATGGGTTCTCAATTTTCTCTTGGACTCTGATGCAACCCAGTCTCCTCCCTTGGACAAAAAATATGGGCTGAATCTTCCTTGGAATAACGACACAGATTCTGACGAATCATTGTCAAATCCTGCCCCTGAACTTTGCGCCTCAGACCCAGACCATATTACTATCCCAAGGCTCAGGAGGACCAAAAGTATACAGGTAAACAACCCATATAGATTTCAGGGAATCTTACAAGCAAATTGCATATATTTTATTGGTCTCCTGCCTTCTATCCTTTATATTTCGTTGTTGTTGTTTTTTAGATTAAAAAAACAGGCTGACTTTGGAATGGATAAGCATTATTACTCCAACTCAGATGACAGTGGAGATGAATATATTCCGGATACAAGTGAGGCCTCTGATTCAGACGGAAGTGAATCTTTGAAAATTGTGGACCCTCTCTTGAAGTCTAAGAATGCCTTCAGAGATTTTTCTCCCACACCACGAATCTCAAAAGCCACCTCAACGCAGGTTGTTAATCAAGGGCGTTCACCCGTTCGGAGGAGTAGCAGCACTGGTGTGATTCTTGAATTCTATGGCTCTTCAAATATTTGTGCAGTTTAACACAAATCATCCAAAATAGAATTCAAGCACATCTGTGACAGAAATTCAAATTCAGAAGTCAAAGAGAGAGAACAAAAAAAAAAATCTAATGCTGCGCTTCTTCCGAAGACATATACTGTAAACATTAAATGTATGTTAGGACAATCTTGAAAAAAGTATTAGAACACCCTTTACTTTTATTTCTTGTTAATTTTATTAACCAAAATATGTCCATTTTTATTACAGTTTAATGAATACAAAATTAAAACTCTAATCAGCTACTTTTTAATCGTTATATTTGTATAAACAAATGTTATACATCTGTGTGTTAACTTATACAAGAAATGACGGAAAAGCAAGGGTGGTTTAGTATTTTTTTATCGTATATAGTCTGTATAATATCTTTAACCTATGCTGATGCTGTTTAATACTGATTTAAATAATAATAATAATGTCATAATCTGTTGGTTTTACATGAACAAAACCTTTCAAGCACTTTTTAAAATTCTAAATACTACCTCTTGTCAGTAAGTTGGTTCACAGCACTGCCTTGGAGTGAAAGTGTGTAGTGCTGAGACAGTCGGTATGTGCTGAGTCGTCTGACGTTTGTGTGACTGGTACCCAGGAAGGTAGCAAAACCAGGCAGTGTGTATGTCGTACCCAGGAAGGCAGAGAAACCAAGCAATATGTATGTGGTACCCACGAAGGCAGAGAAACTAAGCAGTGTGTATGTGGTACCCGGGAAGGTAGCAAAACCAGGGAGTGTGCATAGATACAGACCCCAAAAGTGATTAAAACCAAATAAAGTCCCCAGAAGATCATCTGTAGTCAGGTGAAGGACCCTGTACTTTGTTCAACTCATTTACTCCCTTAGACGTACAAAGACGTCTTTTAATGCAATGGCGCCCTCTACCAAAGACGTATAAGTACGTTTCCTGTCTTTTTTACGTCATAGTGTACATAAGGGTCTGATGCAACCTCTGACTGAGAATCAGCCTTGTCCGCATTGTGAATCATGTAAAAATCACCCAGCAGGGGGCAGAGGTGCAAAAGATCCGCCTTGAATCTGCGCCAGAGGTACAAATGGGGGGCGGGATCCTGGGGTAGACTTATAAGTGTGGAGAGCAGCGTGGGTAGCAGCAGCATCGGCAGCACTAGCAGCAGTCGCATTAGTAGCGTTAGCAATGAAATCCTCCAAGCAAATGACGATCGAGGAATGCGTTTTTGTAAAAAAAAAGCTTCCTAAAAGCATCAAGGCGATGGAGACGCTTTGGTTGAGAGGATGACGCTTCGTCGTCGTCACAACAAACAGGCGTCTAAAGAGGGTGCGCGTGCCTTGCGGCCTGCATCGCCTGCCTTCGGACAATAGCCAAAGCAGCTGAGAGTCCTCACCAGATCCCCCCGAACGAGGAGGTAAGCGCTCGCAAGTTACCATTGAACATGTGGTTTTACCCCTCATGCTTTTATTGTACATATCATGCATCTTGCGGGCAGAAAATGTCGCATAAATGTGCAGTTAGACGCGAGCGTATCTCCTCCCCGACGAGGAAACAACAATACTGAATGGTGTGGTAATCATGCATACTTTCTAAAATTCACAGATTGTGCATCCCGCGGCAAGAAAGTTCCTCCTCGTCTTGTTGGTGTAAAGAAAGGTAAATTATAATATGAAACTTCACACGCCAGCAATAAAATGCAGCAATAAATATATATTTCCAATTGTTTATATTTCTGTAATTTACAGGTTGTGCATCAGGAAGCAGTGGTTCCGGATGGCGTCACACTGGATGGCAACCGAGGAAAATCGACTTTACAGCAACCCCTGGACCACTGAATGCCGCTGCCCATTTGGAGTCTGAGGAGCCAGCTGATTTCCTGCAGCTGTTTCTCACGGATGAGCTTCTGCAGCACATCGCGGATGCCAGCAATCACTTCCCAGACAATTATTTTCACACAAACCCCAGTGGACAAACACAAGCTCGCCTATTTTCCACGGACCAGCAAAGCCAGACCACAACGAAAGTGTCGGGTCTGTTTGCGCAAAGGCAAACGGAGTGAAACAAGAATGTGGTGTGAACTATGTTGTGTGCCCTTGCATCAAGGCAACTGTTTTATTTTATATCACACAAAAAAAAAGTATGTATGACACTGATGTATTTCATTTTTGTACATAGTTCAACAGTTCAGTCGTTTAGTGTTATGTGCAAATAAATTTATTTTATCAAAAACATATTTTTTGTGCTTTTTTTTGTTATTTTATAGAAGGCATGCATTATTTAGATGTTAGAGGTGTCATAAAAGCCATAAATAATAGTGTCAAAGTTCAAATTATGGTCAAAATGCATCAGTTTACAAAAAGCTCATTTTCTCAGTTTTTTCCCCAGGGATTGGAGTTTTCATGAAATTTAGCTATTTTCAAATGCCGATTGTTCAAGAATGGAAAAAGATAGGAACAAACATTTTTTTTCTGTTGAAAGAAGAGAGTCTCATCTTTCTTCGGGTGTGCTCCATGTCTATATAGCATTAGAATACAATATTCTGTGGGCCTTGCAATATTAGTCAAAACCCAGGAAAACTCTGTGATTGAGTGGGTTGCTCCAGTGAAAATGGCTGGTATTTAATGAGTTAAGACTGGTTAGGACATCCGGCTCGCAGTCCCAAGGTGCAGGGTTCGATCCCGGGACCCAGCTTTCCTGTGTGGAGGTTGCATTTGTGAGTGAGTTTGAGCGCAGATGGTTGTTCGTCTTTGCGTGCCCTGCGATTGGCTGGCAACCACTTCAGGGTGTGCCCCGCCTACTGCCCGTTGACAGCTGGGTAGGCTCCAGCACGCTATCCTTGTGAGAATAAGCGGATTGGATATTACATGTATGTGTTTATGCCCTAGGCCAGGCGAGGGCAAACTACGGCCCGGGGGCCACATGCGGCCCGTTAAAAGTTTTAATCCGGGCCGCCGAACTTGAAAAAAATTTAATGAATAAACCTTGTTAATGTTTTATTTTCTAAACACTGTGGTTTTCAAAGACAAATATTATTGTTGGAATGCTTTTATTCACTTTCATATAAAATTAAATGTATTTTTTTTCTCAGATGAGGTGAGGTTTCCAAAACACTCCATCCATCTGCTCCTGGTCCGGCCCCTCTGTCATATTTTAGAACCCATTGTGGTCCTCCAATCAAAAAGTTTGCCCGCCCCTGCCCTAGGCTTTGTGTCTTTGCTTGGTTGACTGTGTAATGAGTGTATGAATGCATTTCTTTCTACCAGACACCTTGGACTTCCCATGGCAGATTAATAATCTATTTTATCTATCCATCAGGGTCACGAATGTCATTTGATGAGTAGAGAATTTAGAGTCTCCAATTAACCTAATATACATGGATTTGCGCATGGAAACCTGAGAAAAAGCCCTTAGTCCTACTTTTCCATCTGAACCACTTTATCCTCACGAGGGTCACAGCCGTGACATCCCAGCTGACTTCAGAAAGTAAGTGGGCGACGACTCATGATCTCTTGGTTGAATAATATTGTTAGGGGCTCAAAATGGCCCTCTACAATAAAATGGCAGAAGAATATTACATACTCTCTGGCAGAAGAATATTGCGTTTTTTTGTTTTGTCCAATTAACTTAAATAAAACTTGGGAAAATTTAATGATTACATGTAAACCAGCTGGTCTTCCCCATACCAAGCCCTGGCTAAAACTGACTGAAAAATGCATGATGTGTGCCTTTTAAACTCCTCGGCCCATCCACTATGCCAGGGATGGGCAAACTTTTTGATTGGGAGGGGGGGGGGGCACAATGAGTCCTAAAATACATTTAATTTTAAACGAAAGTGAACAAAAGCATTACAACAATATATATGTCTTTGAAAAACCACAGTATTTAGAAAATAAACCATTAACAAGGCTTATTCATTTAATTTTTTTCAAGTTTGGGGGGCTGGATTGAAACGTTTAACGGGCCACAAGTGGCCCCCGGGCCGTAGTTTGCCCAAGTGCCCTAAGCCAATTGATTCTAAAAAATAACAGTTTTCTTCATCAAAACAACATTTTATGATCAACATAAATGTTAGTGAGTACATAAAGGTATACTCATTCGATCTATCATAACCCCATGCACTTAGACTGTACAAAAAAAAGAAAATTTTTATTTTAAAACCTAGTATTTCGCCATGACGTCACACGCTAGCGTCAAGTGCTTGGCGCTAAAAACCCGGAAGTAACAGCGGCGCTCGGTTTGAAAGTGGAGAGTTGTGCATGGTAGGCGAGTTCGGGAGAAATGTTTGTTGAACACGAGGACTGTGGCGTAGAAGATGGTTTAACAGCGATCTAGTGCGCACCCAACCGTGATGGCTGACCAACGAAATAAATGTGGACCGACGGAGTGGACTGACAGGACGTGGAAAACAGGTGTGTGGCATGTGTGCGTGTGCACGAATGTGGTAGCGCGTTCACTATGGTGGCAGCGATCGCAAAGCAGCAGCACCACTCCTTGACAAAAGTATTGTACTTTCTCTGATGTTTTGGGTTTGCTCTGCTTTGGGGTTTGTAGTTCTGGCCACGCAAAAGTAACAAAGCAAGTTCTTGGATGTCTGCTTTTTTCTTGAACTGTTAATTGGTTAACATCGTGGCTCTTATTTTTATCTAATGTATGGAGTTTGGTGGCTATCTATATGCACAACTATATTAGTTGCACTTGAAATTGCATACAGAAAATTAGTATAAATAGGTTACGCTATAAAGTATAACAATATTAACAATCGTTATTGTTGTTACTGTTTATTTTATTTTGCAATAACTGTGCTCCAAGCTTAGCTGTTGTGCCAGCTGCCAAGTAAAAATATGTAATCTCACTCAATAATAGGAATAAATACTTAACTAACATCTCAATTTTTCGGGTTGGGCTGTGGGGGAGGGGAGGGTGGCTGCCTGACATAAAGCAGACTGTCCTGCACATGCGCAGACCAGCCGAGTGTGTGAAGTGTGCGTAAGTGCAGTACCGGGACCGACCACTAGACAGCGATCCTGAGTAATTTTTCCGCACACACATTTCTAGCACACTCGTCTTGTTTTTGTGACCTTCCTGGGAAGCCCTGAAACTTTGACAGGACCTCCCCCTGAGCTTCTTATCACTGAATTCAATGCTCTTTTTTGTGGGGCCCAGATTTTTGGTCCCCACAAAAATTTTGGTCCCCTACAGTGGGTGTGCTGTCCGATGTTGGTCCCCAACATGTAGCTTATACAAACACACACACACACCCCTACTTGTTTTTGTGACATTGTTGGGCCACCTGAGCAAAACTCACATTGTGGGAACCACCCTTTCTAGTGGTTGTACAGCTCTGAAAAAAATCAGGCAGTGTCCAGGAATTTAGTTAAACACAAAAACCACTTCAAATTACCAATTAATGACCTGGAGGTCAAATGAGTGACTCAAGTGCATGTAATTCAGTCACTGTAGCCCAAAGATTCTCTGGGCCAGTGGATGAACCATTATTCGTCTTGGACAGCATTGAAGCAGGCCGTAGCCTGGTTTCTAAAGCTGAAAGACTTACTGACAGAGTAAAGGAAAATAGAAAGGAGTTAATCACATTAGGTGAAGAAGGCAAGATGAATTTATTCAAGAGAACTGTCAAAGGAAAGTATTTGACCTGCGACGACTTGGATAAAGCAGAAAGAGAACTTGTGAAATACTGTCAAAGGCGAAGTTTCAAAAAAGATTTAGCCATATTTGAAAAACAAAAAAGGGTGAAGAAAAGTAGCCCACTTTACAAGTTCAATATAGTACTTCAAGATGGTGTCATGAGGGTTGGTGGACAGTTGAGCCACGCAGCCATGCCTGAAACAGCAAAACAGCAAGCCATCTTGCCAAGGATTCACATAACACAAAGCTAGTCCTGAGATACATTCATGAGATTACAGCTCACGCTGGAAGGAACCACATGATGGCTAATCTGCATCAACAGTTTTGGATACCTCGAGCTGCTAGAGTCATCAGAAGAGTGCTACCTGACGATCCGCCTTTCAAGAGAATTGGCGTTGATTATTTTGGTCCATTCTAAGTAAGTAGGGTTAGAGGACAAGTAAAGAGATACGGCGTGATTTTTACATGTCTCGCTGTACGAGCCGTACATCTGGAAATTGCATCTTCACGTGACACAGATGCTTGTCTCAACGCAATCCGAAGATTTCTTGTCAGAAGAGGACAAGTGAGAGAGATGTATTCTGATAACGGAACCAACTTTAGATCAGCTGACAGTGAAATGAAGAAATCAATCAAAGAATGGAACACTAAGTAAATCGAGAAACACTTGCTGCAAAAAGGTATTCAGTGGCATAGCAATCCCCCAGCAGGTTCCCACCACGGAGGAAGCTGTGAGCGACTTATTTGGTCTGTGAGAAAAATCCTGAATGTCACTGTAAAAGAACAAATTTCGGGTGAAGAAAGTCAATATACCTTGCTTGGTGAGGCTGAAGCAGTTATAAACAGCAGGCCTATCACAAGGACATCTTCCGACCTCAACGACTTGGAAGCACTCACACCCAACACTCTGTTGTGGCTGAAGGTCAAACCTGAGTTACCTCCTGGAGTCTTCTGTAAAGACGACCAATACGCCCCAATACGTACCTCTGGGAATGAGCTGGTCAGCTCTTTAAAGAGTATTATGTAAGTTGAAATACATTAATCCATTTTTCTTTTTTGGACCATCTTTAACTGTGTAGTGTGTAATGTCTAAAATACAAAATGATCTGATTTTAGGGTGCAGTTGACGACTGTGGCACAGGTCCTCGCTCTACAAGTGCTAATAGTCTTCGGCAAAGAGAAAAATCTGCCATAAGGTACAGAAAACATTGGCATCAGAGTAAATGGATGCATGTTTTTGCAATGTGCGAGGAAACTGGCGAACTCAGAGAAAACTACGCAGGCTTGGGAGAACATGCAAACTCTACACAGGAAGGCCGGAGCCGGAATCGATCCCACAACCTCTGCATTGTGAGACCATCGTGCTCACAAGTCGCCCACCGTGGCGGCCGTCCATTATGAATGCCATCCCACCATCCATTATCTGTACGGCTTCTCCTCACAAGGGTTGCGGGGGGTGCTGGAGCCTATCCCAGCTATCTTGGGGCAGTAGGTGGGGTACACCCTAAACTGGTTGCCAGCCAATCGCAGGTCACACAAAGACAAACAACCATCCGCGCTCACACTCACACCAATTTAGGGTGTCCAAACAACCTGCCATGCATGTGTTTGGAATGTGGGAGGAAACCGGAGAACCCACGCAGGCGTGTGGGAAACATGCAAACTCCAAACAGGAAAGCCGGAATCAATCCCGCGACCTCTGCATTGTGAGACCATCGTGCTAACAAGTCGCCCACCATGCATCCCTGCTAAATAAATGATTAATTTTTACATTTTAGTATTTGTAAGCGATCTTGTGTTCATGACAGCATTTTCAACAGTGTGGGTGTTTGTATGAAAGCATTTCACTCGTGTATGGGCATGAGCATGTTTCAGTTGTATTTATGAATAACAATAATTTCACAATTGTGCCTGAGCGCCTTTCACTGGTGTGTATGAGAATGTTTCACCTATGTGTATGAGCGCATTTGACGAGTGTATGAGCAACAACTATTTCACTAGTGTGTATGAGAGCGTTTCACTCGTATGTATGATAGCGTTTCATAAGTATGCATGAGCAACAACAATTTCACTGGTGTGTAAGAGTGCATTTCAGAAGTGTGAAGCGATTCCTGACTTTTGTCCCCAACGGCACCTCATACTCCCCATCTCCCGCTCACTTCTCCTGACCCCATGAGCCATCCCCGTTGCTACTACATGGAGATTTGATGTGTTTTTTTGTTTTTTTTGTTATTAGCTTCTTCAACATCTCTTCTGATTCTCATCTCTTCTCTGGCGCTCGTCTCCGCCTGTCTGATTTGAAGTCGACCTCAGAATTTGCACTATTTTGACATGACTTCTGTGGTAATCACTACTGACATATTGTGTCATTTGCTCAATAATACATTAAAATTATAATAAATAATAAAAATGGGTCCGGTGCCGAGCTCTGGCTTCATATCTTTAAAAGTGGTCTTCTCAAATCTGTTACTAATGGCCTCTAAATCGGTTGTGGTAGAGAAGGGGCAAATTAGACCTTATGGCATCTTAATTTGGTCAAGTCTTGTACCCATTTTCAAGGCCAGCGACTATTGCTTTAGCTATATACAAGAAAAGGATTACTCTGAATATACACAACAACAAATCCCAGATGTCCATCCCAAATGTTGTTTCAAAATAATCCAGTTCAGATGATAAACAAATGTATTGGTATGTTGAGGTCATTATTTCAAATCAAAATATACACTTCTTTTTCAGACAATGGGGAGGATCGAAGAAGTGGAAAAGTTGCAGGAGTAACTTCAAAACAATGCAAAGAGACAGAATCTGGAAGAATGTCAAGTTTGTCCATGTTTATATTTCTGGAATTTAGTGGGCGTGCATCTCGAAATGTTTGGGGATGGTTCGGGCTGCCAGACAAGACTTTCACTGCGAGCGCTGGACCACTGGATGCTGCGGCAAACAGCGGACTTCTTGCAGCTATTTATTACCAACAAGCTACTCCTGCACATCAATGATGCGGATGGCACAGACTGCTTTGCAGACAATTATTTTGAGGCAAAACCAAGAGGTCTGTAAGCACTCTGAAAACAAAGTAAAATATTTGACACCCACGGCAAAGAAAGCCATGCTACAGCATAGGGCTGGGCGATAAACCGAAAATTTACCGTTACCGAAATTTATTACAATGACCGAAATCATTTTGCCCATGTCGGAAAATTCGATGAATAAAAAAAGAAAAGCCTTTTGTCTGCGGCAATGTTCATGCCCCTTTAAGACCGCTACAGCGCCTCTAGTCATGTGACTCCACCCGTCTGTCGCTCTCGTTGCTGGCGATTCAAATCCAGAAGCTTTCTCACCACCCACAACACAACCATGCTGTGCTGAAAGTTCAAAGTGAGAAGCAAGGTTCGACAAGTGACAACAGCCCATGAACGGAGGCGACACCATACGAGAGAACGTCTCAGAGGTGGACGCGATAGCCTAGCACATAGCTAAAGATAAAGCTCGTCTAGTTACGTGGCGCGCACAGGATTTAAACGCTTCATGAAAGCCGTATTTCCCGATATGGACTACATCGGGCCGGGAGCTTAGACATGTCAAGCATTTTGCATCTACATCCGACTTGTGGTCGGGTCGCAACATGGATCCCTGATTGAGCCTAACTGTGCATTCCATAGATGACAAGTGGCGACTGCGCAGCAGAGTACTCGAGACGGCACATTTTCCCCGATAATACCCACTTGTTTATTTGGCTTGCATTGACATTTTCTTTCATTTTATTTCGCGTTTTTTTATTTGCCATTATTTACATCATGAGAGCATCTTGGCGCAATCTATTTGCAGAAAAAGATTTCGCAAGAGGTACCCTTTTTCTTTGTGACATTGTTCAAGTCATGCAAAGCAAGCTCAGGGTTCGCGGTTAACCGCTTCCCGATTGCCCGGGGCAAGTGAAATTTGGCCACGGGCAAGGTAAAATTATGGGCAACTTGCCCGACCGGGCAAGCATTTTTTAAAGCAGCCAAATATCTTTAATTTTGACGAAAACGGTGGTGTGATCTGTTTGTGTGCACTGTATGGTGATGGTTTAACCCAGACAACCCCTTATGTTTTGGTATGGTCCATTGGCCTTATCGGGGGTAATGGGCGGGCGCTACGGGGATCAGTTAGTTCAGTGAATGTCGAGTTAAAGTGGACGTCAATAAATCCCGCAGTATTGGAACTCGCTGTCGTAGCATCCTCATTTGAAGTTTGAAAAACACAACAAAAACCTACGATATTTTGGCCGAAAATTGACAGCCGGAAGTTTTCTTACCTTCTGCGCATGTTTACGAGTGGCGACGAGTTCGTTCAAATCCGAACATTTCGGATTCCTCTGACATGACTAAAATAGCTCGAATATTTTTAAGTAGACAATTCAGTTGTGAGTAAGGAAGGGAGTAATATTTGATTATTGGCTGTTAATTCATTAGCTCCATGATGTGACCTGACATAGTGTCAGTGACTGTGTTCTGTTTATGCTATGAAACTTATGGAGGCAGCACCACAGGCACTGGTCTTAAAGGAATACACAAATTTGCCACACTCATAATTTACTCATGTGATTCCTCAATTAATACGCTCTCCTGGACTTAAAATTGATCATCTGGATTGCTGTAATATCATTTTCCCAATTTAACATGCAGATTTGTTAATTATTAAAACTACAATTAACATTTTCAATAACTGCACAGGATGATACATTTGCTCTTGTGAGTAGGGTTTCATGGTTGATGATGAAAACAAGATTAATTTATGCTTATCAGATTATATGTTTATTTACATTTGTGGCGCACATTTTACAACCATAAACATTTTATTCTTAGAGAAAAAAAATTGTCACTTGCCCAAGTCGGGCAAGTAATTTGGCCACTCGGGCAAGGCAAATTTTAGTGGCACTTGCCCTATGGGCAAGCAGTTTTTAAAGTTAACCGCGAACCCTGCAAGCTATTTGGAATGTTCATACAAATGATTTTTGTACTTTTATTTTTCATTGAAAGTAAAGTGTACCAGTTGGTCAATAAAAAAAACAGTCAATATGCAATTCCTGCATTTATTTTGATTTTAGTCCACGTGGGAATTTATTGTGCATTTATCGTTATTGAGGTAAAATTGCTCGATTTCTCGCGATATTGATTTGAGGTCATATCGCCCAGCCCTTCTACAGCATGTATACAGTGTGAGACGTGTTGTGTTCACTTGCTCCAAGGCAATTGTTTTTAAGTGTATACCACATACCCAACGAATTGTGTAATTTGTATGGCGGGGTGTACACATGCGTTGCAAAAACACATGCACACACTGTCACTCACGCACTTCCGTATATAGTTTATTTCAGCACCTTTTGTCATGCTGTTTTTATTTTATAGAAGGAAAGCATTATTTTGATGTCTGAGCTGTCACGAAAGAAAAAATAGAACTGTTGAAGTCAAGTCAAGCTTGTGCTTGAAATGTTTGTTCTTAGTTTCTCAGTTTTTCGTGAGCAATGGGAATTCAGTTATATTCAAACGCTGTCAGGTAAAGGCTCCATATTTTTATAGCATTATAGCACACTAATCTGTGGGCGCTAGAATTGAAGGGTTTGCGTTAGTAAAAATAGGTGGGATTAAATGAGCTGAAGTGTATCTCTTGAGTGCTCCTTAAATATTTGCCTGTGTTGGTATATTTTATTTTGGTCGTGTCATGTTTATTCTTACGCTGAAAGAGACATGAGGTGTTCGAAAAAAATAAATGATTTTTTTTTTCCCGGTCAAAACTACCAATGGTGTCTGGTTTTTTTCCCTCCGTGAAATGTACGAGTTATCACTTTGACGCACATGATGTCACGTGGCTGGAGGACTGGAAACTTGCACGAACAACATTTACGTTGAAATGTAACAATGACACATATATCGACATCTAACAAACATGCATGGGCATCTAACATTGACACTTACATTGACGTCTATAACATAAACCATTACAATCACATCTAACAAACACGGACATCTAACAGACACATCGACATTCATCATAAACATTTACATAGACATCGACATCTAACCAACCTCTACATAGACATCTTACACACATCGACATCTAACAAACATTTACATAGACATCTAACATAAACACATCTAATATAGACACATAGATTGACATCTAACATCGACACATTGAGATCTAACATAGACATACATTGACATCTAACATAAGACTGTTACATCGACAACTAACATCGACACAAGGCTTTGTCAAATGACACGTCATGACGACATATACAGAGACACAAGGCACAACAGCATATTTTTGGTACAAATTGAACCCGATATGTTAGCTACCTCGTTCGACTTAAAGGGTTAGCGAACTTGTTATGGTGGTTGAGGCGTGGTGGCTACCCAGCTCGTGTAGTGTATATTAAACTTAAGTTAATAATTTATGACCAGTAAACACGGATGTTGTAACGCAAAACAATGTTCAAATGTTAGTTTTTTTTCAACACATTTCATGAGAAAAAGCTCTACTTGTCTGTGAGAAATGTATGTTGTAGACCCATTATATAACACAATATTACACAATTTTACATTGGAATTTCATTTAATAAAACATTGACAATTATCTTTACAAACACTGTGTATGATTCATCTTTTCATTTGTTGTTCAATGAGCAAAACAGTGGCGATCAAAACAGTGCAAATTAAATGACATTTTATAGGTATCTGGTTGCAATACAGTGAACCCTCGCTACTTCGCGGTTCACCTTTCGCGGGTTCAGTGCTTCGCGGGTCTAAAAAATATTCGGGGGCATTGTAGTTTCGCCGAGCGGCACGACGGGGCGCTGGAGTGGTTAGACGGCCGGCGTCCGCCGAAGAAGAACGTGGGCGAAGAGGAGAGTGGACAAAGAAGAGCACGTTCCCCCGGGCACGATTTGGGGCGACGTTTCGCGCGGTTCGGACCGTACCAGAGCTCCGGCCAGCGTGCGTGGCAGTTAAGCCGAAGAGGAACAACTTCCGCCCGGGCACTAGCGGGGCGACATTTCGCTCCGTTCGGGACCGTGCGAGAGCTCCGGAGGAGACCGGCCGGCGTGCGTGGTTGTTAAGCCGAAGAGGAACACCTTCCGCCCGGGCATGAGCGGAGCGCGAGGCTGTCAGTTATGAATGAATAAATGAATAAATAAATGAAGAATGCCAGGGCACACCGGACGGCGTACCAGCAGGTAAAAGTCGAAGTAATTAAATAAATACAAAAAGAAGTAATTGAATAAATACAAAAATAATGGCTGGGGAATAAAAAAATGTTTTAATAATTTTTTTTTTTTGTTATAACATGAATTTCACCCTCTCTCTCTCTACCCGTATATATATATATATATATATATATATATTATTATTTTATTTATTTATTTTTTTAAGCATTTTTGAAGGTGCGCCGCTACTTCGCACTTTTTTTTAAAGCATTTTTGAAGGTGCGCCGCTACTTCGCACTTTTTTTTTTTTAAGCATTTTTGAAGGTGCGCCGCTACTTCGCGGATTTTCAGTTTTCGCGGGTGGTCTCGGTCCCCATTAACCGCGATAACCGAGGGTTCACTGTAGTAAGTTACATTCTAATTTACATTGACAGGTAATGGAAATGACTACTGGTAACCTCAATTGAACTGTATTTCAGTCAGAATGCCTCAAACATCATAAAAAAATAAAACGTTGAGTATTATTTCTCCTTCAAAATGTCAGAAGAAATACTCTATAATGGCCTGACGACATTAACATAGCTTATAGTATATAGCAGGGGTGGGAAAACTTTTTTATTGGCGGGCCACAATGGGTTCTAAAATTTGACAGAGGGGCTGGACCAGGAGCAGATGGATGGAGTGTTTTGGTAACCTAATCTCATCTGAGAAAAAAAATACATTTAATTTTAAATGAAAGTGAACAAAAGCTTGTCTTTGAAAAACCACACTATTTTGAAAATAAAACATTAACAAGGTTTTTTTTTTTTTTTTTCAAATTCGGCGGGCCGGATTAAAACTTTTAACGGGCCGCATGTGGCCCCCGGGCCGTAGTTTTCTCACGCCGGTATATAGCATAGCGGCATAGGTTCCCTCGTCAACATCAAGTGAGTTACCCTCTTACCAAGACCAAAATACGGGGCTCTCCATCTCCCGGTCACTTCTCCAGACCCCAACAGTCACCCTCGTTGCGAGAACTTGGAGATTCGATGTTTATTTTTTTTCCGCTTCTTCAACTTCGTGTCTGATTCTTTTCTCTTCTCTGGCTCCAGGATTCCGCTGTCAATCAGATGACGATTGAGGCGGGACTTCCGGTTCAAAGTCACCCTCAGAGTTTGCAACCATTTGAGATGGCTTCTGTGGTAATAACAACTGTCATAGGTGCAATTTGCTCTATAAAGCATTAAAAAAAAAATAATAATAAATTACAAAAAATAGTCAAGTACAGCACTCGTCTCATAAACTAGGTAAGAATTTAGCGTTACTAACGTTGCTACACTATAAAGAGTGTTTTACTGACTAGCTAAACCCAGTTTGCTTAAACTGATCGTACACTGGACGAAATCTTACCGTTGTCTTTTTACAAATGGATTATGAAATTGTTGCAGAAATTGTTTTGCTGTGACGGAGGGCAAGTTTTATAAGGTTCGTTCATCGGGAAGGTTTTATATTAGACGAGGATGGTCTTGTTCTTCGGATTTTTTTTTTATTTATAAAAGGCCGAGCATTTGTATTTGCGCTCAGACTGTGTTGCACAGTGCACACGAACCAAAAGCTCTAAAGAAAACACAATACCCGATCCAAACGGAGGGACGTGTTATCTTTATCTTCCACACCGCCTATCTTGTACTGGCTTGCGGGGAGGTGCTGCCGCCTATCCCGTCTGACTTTGGGCGAAATGCGGGAGGGACGACCTGAACAGAGAAATACAAAAAGAAGCAGTACAGCGTCAGTGTAACTCCTTACGGGATAATATCCTCGTCGCATAAACAAGGTAAGAATTTCACGGTATGCATTTTGGTGAACTATAAAGCGTGCTTTACTGACTGGAGCGACGTCGAGTTAGCCTAAATGTATCGTGCATTGGACTAAATCTAGCAAGTTAGAATTATACGATTTGTTCTTCGGGAAGGTTTTATATTAGAGGAGGAATTAAGATCTTGCCCTTCGGACATTTTTTGTGATAAAAGGCCGAGCATTTGCATTTGCGCACAGTATTAGTCCACAAAACAAGAAATACCCATGTACAAATAACTTGCAATTATAATAGTTGGAGCTGTAACAAAGTGTTTTTCATACGGTGTTGTATAAATTAGCAGGAAATTAGAACACAAATTAAAACACGTACAGTAGATACAAGAAGAACAACGACAGTCACATGTTGAGTCGAAAGCTAAAGAATAAAAATGTGTCTTCAAAACGTTTTAAAAGTGGACAGAGAGGGGGCTTGCCTAACATTCAATGGAGAGTCAGGGAATGGACTCCGAGTGCAAGTTTCAGGCCATCTATCTCAAGAAAGAGCTTCTGATGCACCTCAAACGGGTACTGCAAATTTAGTAAGTTCAGCGCATAGTTAATTCCCATGAGCAGGAGACTGGCAACATTTCCACAACCTCCTTTTCTTAAGCAACAATGGAAACAGAGGCATGGGATGTGTCTTCTTGTCCCTCACTTGCTTGGAAGACATAGAGTACGTGTGTCAAACTCAAGGCCCGGGGCCAGATCTGGCCCACAACCTAATTTTATGTTGCCCGCAAAGGGCAAATCATCTGCATCAACTTCCTGTTTCTAGCATATTTTCTTCACAACAACACTGAGATATGAGATATTGCCAATTATTTGTTACCAATCCTCCCCTTTTAAAATAAATTGAAAAATTGTTGAACAATTACTTACTAGCTTCTGATTTCAAAACTGGCTTTCCAATCAATTTATATGGGTTCACAGTCCCTCTGAGGGAAACCACAACTACGATGTGGCCCGTCCATAAAAATGAGTTTGACACCCCTGACATAGACCTTCAGTATTTGCTTGGCCTGGTCCTCTTTTGCTTGTTCTCTGCTGACTTCCTGAAAGAGCATATACATCCATGGTTAGGTGCATAATGTCCCAAATTTGTGTTTGCTTTTTATAGTTCTGAATATCGCTGTCTTCAGGCAGTATCCAAGAAGCTCCAGAATCTTCACCTTGCAGGAGACTTCCAATGGCACGTTTTTGCAATCATTAACACTGCATCATCCAAAGAGAGCAAACCATTTTCAACATTTGAGATTGGTCAGTAATATTTACAAGTAACACCCACTCGTGTGGATTGACCAATAGATTAGATCTAGAAAAACATGAAATTACTCAAATTATGACAACATGTTTCAGCCGGACACCAGTGATATGTGACAGTATTTGCAATCTGCATTACATGTTTATAACAGCATATATGAGAATCAAAAAATAAATAAAAAGGGCAATGAAAACGGAAATTAAAATAGAAACCTCAACCTCAAGGATAGGATTTTTGTAGAAATCTCAAAATCGAAACTTTGGACCTTCTGATTTATTTTGTCAATTACCCGAAAGTAACCTTTGCCAAATGCCAACCCTTTAGCCAGAGCAGGTCACATACTGGCAGCAATTAATTTATTTGAATATTGTGACAAATAAAAATGTTTGCTGCACAGTCTATGAGTTAATTGCAGCTTTAAAAACGTAATACTGTTGTAATTTACCTGGTAGTCCGTGATGAGTTCCTCTGCAGACTGTCCGAGGAATTTCATCAAGGAATGGATTATGCCCTCCCTTCCAGCTTCAACGTTTTGCTATTTAAAAAGACACAAGATGATTAAGTGTCTTAAATAAATAAAAGCTCACATATGCATTGCTTACATCCCAAAAAGTGCATCTCAACTTTAAATAAAAAAAATAGCAAGATATCCATAAGCTCTAACAGATCTTTTATTGTTTTATTCTGTTAATGCTTATGATGGACTTATCCAAAATAGTTTGATGCAAATTCTATTTGCAGTAATAAAACACAACCCTCTTACATGACTGAGTGAACTGAGCATAGGTCTTATTTCAGTGCCAGTAACTCGGCCTTTTTTTCCAAGTATCTCCTTCAATTCCAGGGTGTAAAGTTCCATCTTGGTTAGCCAGGTTCTCTCAAATTGAACATATGTAATTTGTTTGAACTCTTTCTTAATCTGAAACATTTTTCCCTCAATTAGAACATTTTCAAAATTAAGAAATCTAAATCACGATTTAAATTTTGATTAATCGTCCAGCACTAGAAGATACAGCAGCAGGTATTACTCCTCCTCTAAAATAATAAAGGCAGTACAATCATCACTTAATTTGACACAGAGTTTGGATTAATTGCTGGACTATGGTCTGATATTTGTCCCACTTGAAACTAAATCTGAATATTGGTTATTTGAATGTGAATATCTTAACTTTGATATTTGAATTGAAACCTGAATGTTTTGAATTGAACACTGAATTATTGAATTGAAAAACTGAATTCGAATTACATAAATTGTATATTTTTAATTTGATTCTGAATTTTTCGATCATAATGTTTTTGTTGAGAACTATATCCCAATAAACTTGAATGTAGGACTTTAAAATGCGTTTTTAATTCCTCAAAAAAAAGGTCTCCTCACCAAAAATTCAATACTGCATATGCTCAAATTCAGTTTACTAAGTAAAAATTCAAGACTCAGTGACAGACATACGGGAGCTTTAGGGTGCCTCAAGGATGTGCAATGGATTCCAATCACCTTCCACCTATCACATCAACCCCCCATCCTTCAGCAGATCCACTGGCTTCCAGTCAATCAACAAATCATTTTCAAAATTCTTCTATATATTTTCAAATCTATGGCTGGCGACCAGTTCAGGGTGTAGTGCGCCTTTCGCCCGTAGTCAGCTGGGATAGGCTCCAGCACCCTCCCGTGACCCTGTACCGGATAAGCGGAGTGGATAATGACATGACACATGACTTTCAAATCTCTTCACAACCTCGCCCCTCCCTACCTTTCAGACATCATCCATATTCCCACTCCATCCCGCGCTCTCCGGTCTTCATCCTCCTCACTCCACCCCTTGCCTGCCACCATGGGGGACAGAGCCTTCAGCGATTCGGTTCTCCAGCTCTGGAACTCTCTCCACCTGACCTCTGTAATTGCACCACCCTCCCTGTGTTTAAAACTAAACTCAAAACCAATCTGTTCCGCCTTAATTACTCTCTCCAATTCCAGATATGTCCCTCATCCACTTTATTGTATTTTATCCTGCTTGATTTACGTGTTGGTGTTTCTACCCGTATTTGTGTTTTTACTTTCGTATTTTACTCTGTACAGCGGCCTTGAGTGTCCTGAAAGATGCTTCCAAAAAAAAAAAAAATATATATATATATATATATATATAAACACACACACACACACACACACACACACACTCACACACACACACACACACACATATATATGTTGTTTGTTTTTTTTTCATGGTGGAAAAAAATTTAATCTAAATAACTCTAATGAATTTGTCTTTTATCATGGTGGTCTGTAGGATGAATTGGATCAAGAGCCTGCCAAGTGCACCATGGTGGTGTTTGTTGTCCGGGAGGAAGAGGATCTTCAGCCACCACATTACATCGGGGCAGTTATTGTAGGTGTGAAGGTTCTTTGTCAGTTGCCATCTCTTGCACATAGATGTGTGATGCTGTTTGGCCTCATCTCTCCACTAAACCTGTCTTACCTAAGTAAGTTAAAACACGCTTTTGATGCACCACAAAAAAATACTCATGGAGATAGAACCAAACAAATTGACACGAATAGTGTGCGGTTTGAGTGTCAAACTAAATATTTGATAGCCCAAAAAAAAAACATTTCAGAATGTCCTTTTTAACCGTTTGTAGGTTGTATTCAGAGAAAAAAACTACAGCATTTTTCTAAAACAAAATTACATCAATTTAATGTCTTTATTCCAAAGTAACAAATATATATATATATATATATATATATATATATATATATATATATATGTGTATATATATGTGTATATATATATATATACACAGACCAGTTGTCCTTTCATTTTACCATGAAGAGTCCTGAGACCTCTATGGCCCTGGTTAGACGACCACCCACCGCTGTGTTGTTGGGAATAAATGTGCAACATTGTTCACCGAACATAGCACAAACACCACCTCTCTCATCCAACAATACATCAACAGTCATCCTGTTTCGGAATGCCATTAGAGATTGGTTGATAGCCGTTCATGCACAGTTTCAAACCCACTTTGCGTCCAATTACCTAATTTTTGCACGTTGTGATGATGCAGTTGACCTGTCTGCGTTCTTTGTTCTTCGTTCGAGGACTCAAATCCTGTTACTTGATCTGTTAATTTACACTTACTTACTTACTTACACTAAGGAGAACACCGATGGCTTCCATGTATGTTGAATCATTTTTTTTTTTTTTTTTGCCGTGATACTCTGCTTTCTCTTTTTTAACGTCACCGATGTCCTGTCATGACATTGGACAGTTCACACAGTTTATTAACAAACAATATAAAACATACCATTTACGATCAATCAATTACATTTTGTGAAATGGCACTCTCCAGAAACTACCAATAATCTATAAGCAGGGCCTAGTTATGAAAAACACATACAGATATGCACTAAGTCTCAAAACCTTTTACATTTTTGGGTGATTTATCAAATGATCTATCATATCCACACCACCACCAGATTTCCCCTCTTGATAGTGGATTGAAGTTTATTTCAACCACTATCAAAACCAGACACAGTGGTGGTGAAAAGATTCCTAACCGCTTAGCTCTGTCAGCAACATTAATGCTATTTAAATTTTCAAGAGCAACTATCATAGAAAACATGTTCATCTACATCAACTCTAGTCACAGGATACACGCTGACCCAATCCATACATGTATTATCAAGATAAGCATTAATATAATATCAATAATACAATTTCATTTGCTTATTTTGGATATCTCGTTGTCCAATTGCTATCTTTTCACGAAAGTACAGACTTTCTCCTGTAACTTTGTTCTGTGGACCAATAGTTGCCCACTTGAGTATTACTCATGGTTCCAACTCAAATCTATCAACATGTCGTCCAAGCTCCACAAATATGTCCCATCACTTTTTTTTTTTCAATTATCTGCTTGGTGTTTGCAAATCCATTTTGATTAGTAATTGGGATTCTTACTGTTGGTATTGTACTATAGTCACATCATAGTTTGTTTATGTAACTCTGGGTTGTTCCCACATATAACACAACAACAAAAATATCAGAATAAAATTGTATACATCCAACATAGAACAGCTGCTTTTAACCACTTCAGGGTCATTTTGTCTGAAATATCCCCTCTACTTAGTCTGGTGTCTTATGAAATAAGACCACCCTATCATCAGACTTCCGCTCATCTCCTTTGTAGGAGATTTCAACCAAAATGACCTTTTTACATGTGTCAAATGAACCAATGTTGACTCTTCTACTATATTTACAGCTGTGAGAGCTGTCAATAAAACTAAACATGGCATTCCCCCTTGGGTAATTACATATGTCTTATCTTCAAACGTCTTTCAAGCATCCAGTCTCCTGGCTCCACTAGTTTAGTGCCCTGCTAGGAGACAGAAAGATCCTCACCACTCTAAATTTGTGCCTGTCTTTGTTTTTCTAACACTTTTCACATGTAGTCAGCTAAAGTTGCTTCAGCATCTATTTCCCATTTGTTCTTAAATTTGAGGTATTCTATAAGGCCTTCCAAACAATGTTTTACAACGTCTCGGTCCTAAATACAATGAAATACAATACAGTGCAACTCTCTGTATATAACTCAAATTAACTCACATAAACACATTTACAGTAGATACCAGAAAAACAACAGAACAGCAACAGTCTCATGCTGAGTCAAAGGCCCGAATATTCATCTTCAAGCGAGGTTTAAAAGTGGACAGAGAGGCGACTCGCATAACATTCAATGGAAAGTCACAGTGCTTGTCGTTTTTACAAACAGTTTTACTAATTTCCATACACTGTGTCCACTGCCTCCCCGTTTCCTCAATGCATAGCCTTTTCACTTTTTTTTTTTTTGTTCATTCTTTTCACCAATCCAGAGCTTTGAGGGTGGTAAGCACAATTATCTTTCAAATCAACGTGAAACATTCCTATCTCTTTCACAAGTTAGTTAACAAAATGGGTACTATTATCACTGTTTATTATTTTCAGGAATACCATATCTCGGAATGATATCCTTACAAAGTACTTTTGCCACTGTCAATGCATCTGGATTTGTTGGTTAGAAAGAGTTCTAACCATTTCGAATTCACATCTATGATGACCAAACATTTATTTTATTTTTTTTCTTCACTTTGGTTTTTATCAAATAAGTCCATATGAATAATTTGAAATGGATATTGTGGTGTAGGAAAGCGTCCTCTGCGTGGACTCAAATTACCTTGTGAATTGTGTTTCGCACACGTTAAACATGCCCTACAAAAATGTTTCGAATAAGCATTAAAGCCGTAAGCCGTATAATAACGTAATATCTGATGCACCATTTCCCCTGTTGAGACATGTGTTATCCCATGACTCAATATAGCAGCCCATTTGTAAAGATTATTGTTTGGTCATACAGAGATCACGTAGCGATGTTACACCATTTTCCTCCAAAGCCTTTGTTTAACTTTGGGACTTCTATCACTAAAACGTGTATGTCCGCAACAGCTTCTTTAGCTGTATTGTCTGCAATGTGTATTCAAGGAAAACACTTATGCAATGTATGCGCTACACATTTTAAGACGACTATATGTGTAAATAGTAACACAATTTACTCTCTTTAGTTTACACGCTTTTGTTTAAGATACTAATTCTGTTGCATGAGCTGAGTAATTTGAGGAGTAACTGCTAAGTTCTTTTTCCCAGTGTCATTTGATACAACTACAGTATTTTATTTATTTATTTATTTATTTATTTCCATCTACAAATAGCACTTCTCCGTTTTCTGAAGGCGAATCTTTTTGATGCCTTTACTTTTGGTTACTTTTTTCTACTAACTCATAACAATCTAGTTTTGTACCATCCTCCTGACATAATAATGACAGCCGGGTTTAATGTTGTACATCTCTCTATAATCAGATGTGGTTTTGATAACAATGTATTCATACACTATAAATGTCCCGCCGGTGACAAAAACGTCATGTTCATCAGCAAAAGCAATGCAGAAACCGCACGTGGTACTCTCAAAACCAGAGGATGGAACAAAACTATGGTTGCACTTGTTTCTGCAATTTCCAGATTGTGGGACTAATAAAAGACCATCTTTATCTTAATCTTATATCTACAGCAATAGATACTGCATTAACTGTTCTCATGCAGTGCTTCAATGCACATTCTACGTTGTCTAGTTTGGAATAGAAGTATGCGATTGGTTTCATCTTATCTCCATGTTTCTACACTAAAACTAAGGCCTTTTGCATCTGGACAAAGGGTCAGTGCCATACTTAATACGAACACTTGTTTCCTTTCACAAAAGCTGAATATGCTTTATCAGTCCAGTGTAAGGACAATGTCATTTAGAGGTTTTCCTCATTCATCATTTTACTCAGTGGCACAGTAATTTCTGCATAATTTGGAACTCAGACTTTACAATAATTTGTTAATCTTAAGCATGTTAATTTTATTTTTATTTCCTATTTTTCTAACTTTATGACTCATTTTACTTCAACCAGTTCTACCTCAAAGTGAACAAGTACACATCAATGTTATTTGTAGTCTCTAATTTCTTCTCTGCTTTAATTCCTTGGATGTTAAGATGGCGGCGCGCATGGACGCAGCGGCTAACAGCTCCCCCTCACAGTGCTCCTTATTACTTTTTATTAGTGTTTGCTTGCTCTTATTGGCATCAACTGAGGCACAACATCGATATACCCGCCAGGACATCGTGAACATTGGATATCGATGCGAAATAACCATCACAGAGGAATTTTGCTATGATCGCAAAATTCCGAACGAACTGGCGAGGCTGCCCGGCTCACCGTGGCTGGTCATCGGGACCGGGAGGCGGCGCAGGCGACGCAGAGAGAGGAAGCAGAAGCGAGGCTGCAGGTCCGGTGTCTTGCAACGGCTGCGACGGCAGCCCCATAGGCAACCACTACCGAGTCTGCACCTCACCAACGCCAGATCCGTGGTCCACAAAATCGACGACCTGGGATTACAAATCCTGGGAAACCGCTATGTGCGCGATAGCAGTGTGATCGTCGTCACGGAAACCTGGCTGCACGCAGACGTCCCCGACGCTAGCATCCAGCTGGCCGGGCGCTCGCTACATCGCGCGGATCGGACGAGGGACACCGGTAAGAGGAGGGGCGGGGGGCTCTGTGTTTACGTGCATGAGAACTGGTGCGGCGATAGCACGATCGTCGAGAAGCACTCTTCCCCCGACATCGAGTTCATGTCCGTTAAATGCCGGCCTTATTTTCTCCCGAGGGAGCTAACGGTAGTGATTCTCGCAGCTGTTTACATCCCTCCCGACGCTAGCACTAGCACGGCGCTCTCGCTACTCGCGTGCGTCATCAATAAACATCAGCGGGCGCACCCTGATGGCGGTCACATTGTAGCGGGAGACTTTAATAAGGCCAATTTAAAGACTGTACTCCCAGAGTTTCACCAGCATGTCAAGTGCCCGACGAGGGGAGACAACACTCTCGACCATGTGTACTCGAACATCAAGCACGCATACAGAGCCCTCCCACTCGCCCCCCTCGGCCAGTCAGACCACCTGTCCTTGCAGCTCGCACCTGCGTACACCCCTCTCAGGCGCAGATTCAGGCCTACCACAAAGACTGTGAAAACCTGGCGTGACGACGCCATGAGTGAATTACAGGACTGCTTTCATGACACAAACTGGGACCTCTTTGATCATCAGGACCTTGATGTCTACACGCATTGTGTACTGGACTACATCAAGTTCTGCATGGAAACTGTGTCCCAACAAAAGACTATACGGACCTTCCCAAATGCGAAGCCCTGGATGTCCAGCAGGGTTCGCGCTCTCCTCAAGGCCCGTGACGCTGCCTTCAGGTCAGGCGACAAAGCCCAGTACAGGGTGGCTCGTGCTGACCTGAGCAAAGGCATCAAGCTAGCAAAGGCAACCTACAAGGGGAGGCTGGAGGCCCACCTTGCCAGTAACAGACCACGGGAGGTGTGGCAGGGTCTACGGAGCATCACCAACTTCCGTGGCAGCAGCACGACCTCTGCAGACCCGAGTGCATCGCTGGCAGAGGAGCTTAACTGCTTCTTCGCTCGCTTTGACTCGCCCCAACCATCACACCCCCGCACTTCAAGCTCCAACTCCCCCCCACTCATCGTAGAGGAACACGGTCAACCCCAGGAAAAGCTACTGGACCCGACGGAATACCAGGCAAGGTCCTCAGAGCATGTGCCCACCAACTGTCACATGTTTTCTGCAGGATCTTCAACCGCTCCCTGGCTCAGGCAGTCATCCCCTCCTGCTTGAAAACCTCCACCATTATTCCTGTCCCCAAAAAGTCACCAGCCGTCCACCTGAATGACTACCGTCCTGTTGCTCTCACACCAGTCATTATGAAGTGCTTCGAGAGGCTGGTTCTCCAGCACATCAGGGACTGCCTTCCTCCCACTCTGGACCCCTACCAGTTTGCATACCGGGCTAACAGATCCACTGAGGACGCCATCGACACTGCTCTGCATGTTGTACTGGGCCACCTGGAACAACAGCGGAGCTATGCAAGGATGCTCTTTGTGGACTACAGCTCGGCATTCAACACGATCATCCCAGACATCCTCGTCGCCAAACTGGACACTCTCGGCCTCCCTGCCCTCACACGCATCTGGATTAAGGACTTTCTGACCAACAGACCCCAGACTGTGTTGCTCGGCCCCTACACGTCCTCCACCCTCATGCTGAGCACCGGTTCCCCCCAAGGATGCGTGCTGAGCCCTCTCCTGTACGCCCTCTACACCTACGACTGCAGCCCGGCCCACGGCAACAACACCATCGTCAAGTTTGCTGACGACACGACAGTGGTCGGTCTGATCTCGGAAGGTTACGAGACAGCCTACAGAGAGGAGGTAAAGAGACTGACAACTTGGTGCAAGGACAACAGACTGCACCTTAACTCTGCTAAAACAAAGGAGATTGTCGTCGACTTCAGGAGGAACAAGACGCTGCCGCCCCCCCTCTGCATCGAAGGCGTGTGTGTGGAGAGGGTCCACACGTTCAAGTTCCTGGGAGTACAGATCTCCGATGACCTTTCTTGGAGTCACAACACCACAGCAGTGGTAAAGAAGGTCCGCCAACGTCTGCACTTCCTGAGAGTCCTCAGGAAATTCAACCTGGACAGGAAGCTGCTGCTGGCCTTCTACCACTCGTCCATCGAGAGCCTGCTGACGTACTCTGTCTCCACCTGGTACAGCGGCTGCACTGAGGCGGACAGAGTGAGGCTCCAGAGGACAGTCAAAACAGCGCAAAGGATTATTGGCTGCCCTCTCCCCTCGCTGTCGGACATCTACACCGCCCGGTGCCTCAGAAGGGCTCTCAACATCGTCAAAGACAATACCCACCCAAACTCACACCTG
Organism: Idiotropiscis lumnitzeri; assembly: GCF_059441095.1. NCBI lineage: Eukaryota > Metazoa > Chordata > Actinopteri > Syngnathiformes > Syngnathidae > Idiotropiscis > Idiotropiscis lumnitzeri. Next base: position 118,660 of record NW_028283703.1, read on the forward strand.
TTCGACCTGTTGCCCTCTGGCAGGCGCTACAGATGCATCAAATCAAGGACCAATAGACTGAGAAACAGTTTCTTTCCGAGAGCCATCTCCATACTGAACTCTCACACACACACGAGACCACCCTAACCTTGCAAAACAGCATTGTGATGTGTTTCTATATGCCCTATTCAGTCTTATTTATTTATCTAATTTATATATTTGTCTGTATTATTGTTGTATTGCACTGGAGAGGGGAGCCCTCTAATCTCGTTGCACACTTGAGTACAATGACAATAAAGGGATTTCTATTTCTATTTCTATTTCTATTTCTAATGTAAATACTAGCCCTTCTTATCAAATTACCATCTTTTTTTTCCGTGTCATTTCCATCTGTGCATTTCATTCCAGTTACTAACTACAGTTACCTTAATAGAAAGATCATCAACTGAAGTATGAAACATAACATATTTATTTCTTCAAATCATCCTTACAGCAGAACCTAATTCTTATCCTTATTCATTTGTTCAAGTCACACCTTCTTCAATCACCAAACTCTCTCTCTGACTTCCTCCCCCTACTTGGGAACGAGCATCTAACTTCAAAGAGCTGTTAACTCTTTGTTACAGCACACTCATGAGTTACGATTACACCAATACCCATTGCCCTCTGTCAAACTTTCCTCACTCCTTTTTTTTTTTTAATTTTCCAAATTCACTGTAGCCTTACCAAAGCCACTCAAAACTATCAAGGTATCAAATCAAAAACTACAAAATCAGGAAACACCTATGCTCCTACAAGGGTTTCTCATGCTCACTTCTTCATTCAATTAAGATTTCACAACACCTACTCCTCTCTTTCTGAAAAAGACACAAGTATACAATTAAGTAAAACCCATCATCAGAATGATATACCTTGTCTGTCGGATCATGTAAGTATAAATTGTGCCATCAATAATCTTTTTCTGTAAATTAATCACATCCCCACAACTTGGGCTCTCATTGTTCTGTAAAAGTAAACCTAATTTCAATTCATGCAACCAACTCAGTGTCCTTCTGGGTCCCTCAACCACACAGGTTCTAATTCTTTTACTCTAGACAGTTTTCCACTTGCAAATCTGACTATGACACATTTCTCTTGCTCTATCATTTGGAATTAATTTATTACAAGCAATCCTACATGCACCAGTGTCACATAAAAAGGTAATTGGTGACCCATTTACCAATAAGGTTATTTCAGCTCAGTTATTTCATCAAAGGCCAATATCTCTTGTAAATTTAGGAGGACCTCTTCATCTAGAAACTCATCTGTTCCTTGATCAGCCTCTAAATCCTGTTTAGATGCTTCCTATCCTAGTCATGCTGAAGGTTGCTTTTTCTCAGGGCAATCTCTTGCTATATGGCCTTCTTTACCACAACGCCAGCAGCCTGATGTATTTTGCCTGTTTGCTCCTCTTCCTATTCTTCCTCCTCTCTGTCGTCTGCCCCTTTGTCCTCTAAAGCTACCGGCCCTTTCCACCTCGATAAAAGACCTCCTGTCCTACCTGTCCTACCTGACCTGTCCTGTCTATAGACCTCTGCTTCTTTTTATTTTCTATCTTCTCAGCATGGAGGGCGTGATTTACATACTCCTCCAGGGTACCTGTTGGCAGGCAAATGAAATGTTTATTTACCCACTTATGAATTACCTCTCTTGAGCCTGCATGTAAAGCATTCTTCAACTGCTGTTGAAATGGCCCATTTACATTACCATTTTCCTGTAGCCCGCTGTGATTTTTAAACACAGCTGTCATTCTCACTTTGTGTTGCTCAAAAGTCTCATCATCCTTTTGTTTTACTCTTCCTATTTCAGTGTAATTTGCTCTATCTGACTTTTCGCATTCCTTTCCTTTGCTTATTTTGTTTTCATTCTCTTTTTGTTTCCTGTATCCCTCTTCTCTTTTTAAGGCTACCCTCATCCAATATTCTGTTTCCTCAAAGCCATTTTTCTTCATCTTTTTGGGGTCTTTTTCGTCTTTCCTATGATTGATCCCTGCAATGCGGCTATTTTTTGTGTATTTAACTGACCATTAAAGCCATGTTCAGTTATCCATGTATCTAAATACTGAGTTTTATCAGGATCCTGTTTTTCGATGAACTTCCAATCTCTACACTGCAGCGTATCCCTGGGTTTTATTTTACTACCTAATATCCCCATTTTAGAAAATTTGGACCAGTTTGTCAACACCTAAGGTGTTCTAAAAACTGGTTTCTCATCAGTAGGACAGCAACTCAAATTTCCTGTTGTGGTAATTCTCAATTCAACCTTTTCAGGTGGAGAATTATTGCCTTTGCATCCACACCAGTCTGCTGTGTACAACCCTACTGTATTACATCGGATAAAATACCAAGTGGTATTTGTAATCCCCAATCACACCGTTCACTCACTTTACATACGGTTTGCGCAAACATTCACACACGGAATTTAAGTGTACACACAGACTCCGCCGTCCTACTTTCTCCACGGAATTTCTCGGACTCCGCCGTCATATACCTGCCATTGACTAGTATTCACAGGGTTTTTTTATTTCTCACTCCACTGTCCTTCATGGACCTGCCATCGACTAGTATGCACAGGATTTCTTATCTATACACAATTTCTTTCTCTTTTCTCTATCTTTCTTTCTTTCTCTTTTCTTATTTCATCTCTACTTCATGTCTTTCTTTGCTTTTTTTTCTTTTTTATGTTTTATTTTTATTTATTTATTCTTAATGCTCATTTATTTATTCTGAACACTTATTTATTTATTCTTAACGCGCAATGACCTCCAGTCAGTCACTTCCCCCCTAAAAAAAAATATCTCACCACTGTTGTCTTCCCTCCATTGGATCGCCGTCAACCGTCAGATCCCAGCTGGTGGGGTGAGGTCCAGTCCTGGAAAAGGATTTTTAGGCTCTCTCTAGTGAGCCTGCCATGGCCATGGTCTTTCTGGAGTTCACCACACCCGCTGGAATCCTCAGGTATCTTGGCTTCCCGCTCGAAGGACCAAAATAATGTCAGGTTCAATCACCTAAGCATTCACTGAACAAAGGCAAAATGAATGAAAGGAAGACAAGAGTTGATCTTTTACTCGCGAGGAGAACGAACGGAGGTGTGCTCAGTTACATCTCCAACTTCGTTCTGGAGCACACTCCGCCGAGCCCTCTATTTTATTTGGGAAGTCCCTAAACAATACAATGTATTTGCACTAAGGAACGAAGGGGGGAGCACCAGCAGGAACATGTAAACATTTCAGACACAAGAGGAAAGACAGACATCAATGGCAGTCATTTACTGATTGAAAAGGCAGATATGCCTTTTAGTGCTCTGGCACTAAAGTCTCAGTCCTTTTGGTTCAGAGGTGTGTCTCGGCACACCTCCTTTGATGTTGTAGACGTTGATCCTGTCTTCAGGCATCCGCTTCTCTTGAAGTCTTCTCATCCATATGGTCAAACATAGGTCACACTGTGGAACAATTCTTTTGCAATACTAATAGAGTAAAATATGGGATAAAATATATCTTCAACCTAACAATAGTGTAAACTGACATACTGAAGACTGGACAGTCATTAATTTGATTGTCCAGTCTTTCCCTCATGAGATAATGCTTCACTTAGAAAATGTGTACAGCGCGAGCTGAAAATGCATTTGCAGTACTAAACTACCACATTTCTATAACAGCTTAATTCAACGTTTCCAATGTAAATTTCTTCCTTTATATAGTGTAAACTGACATACTGAAGACTGGACAGTCATTAATTTGATTGTCCAGTATTTCCCTTATGAGATATTGCCTCACTTTGCAAATGTGCACAGCGCAAGCTGAAAATGCATTTGCAGCACAATAAAAACCCAAACTTCTATAACAGCTAAACCAAACGTTTCCAATGAAAGATTCCACCTTTATATCGTGGAAAAAGACATCCTGAAGCCTGGACAGTCATTAATTTGATTGTCCAGTATTTCCCTTATGAGATAATGCCTCACATAGCAGAATCATAAAAACATGGACGTGATGGTAAACTGTCCATTGTGCCGATAGATGGTATTCTCATGAGGTTAGGCTTGCTATGGAGAGTGGCATGGGGGTTGTGTCTCATGGTTGGAATGGGAAAGATGTCAATTTGGGACACATCGTCAGTAGTGTTCCATCAAATCACTGGGTGTTTCGGCCTTTATCACTAGACACCCTCATCGATGGTGGCCAGCGGCCGGTTGATCACGCCCGCGCTTATGTCCCATGCCCAATTAACTGTGGTGGATGGTTCTGCCCTGGGTACTCAAGTGGGATGACGCAGATTAGTGGTGGGATGGGGAGGGGGGACGGGGGTCATGTTGCTGATCTATGAGCCCAGTAGGGGTCCTTCCTCTTCATCCAGATCCACTGGCTGCTTCTTTCAGCCGCTTTAGAGAGCGATCTGACTGTGTGCCGCAGAGCCTGTCCATGGATTCCCAGGTCTTTCAGCAGCTTGATGGTTGATGAGGCCAGAAACCCTCTGCATCCAACTTCGACGGGATAGACCTTGGCTTTCCACCCTCGTTGTTGTGCGTCCGCCGCCAGTTCAGTGTAGCGCAACTTCTTACGCTCATAGGCCTCTTCAACTGCATTTTCCCACGGGACTGTGAGCTCTGCAATGTAGACAGTCTTCAATGAATGGGACCACAGCACTAAGTCTGGCCTTAGGGTGGTGGTTGCAATCTCTGCTGGGAAGATTAGTTGCTGACCTATATCGACCAGCATCTTCCAATCCCGAGCCTTGGTTAGCTGACCAACTTCTGGCTTGAGAAAAGGATGGTTGGGCTTTTCCTGTCCCTCTCGGACAAATTTTGGTGCTGTAATGGTAGTGGTGGCTCTTAAGGGCAAGGAGTTGATGGTAGTTCTCCTTCTTTCAAGCACTGCTGCCAAGCTCTTGAGGACCTGGTTGTGCCTCCAGGTATAGCGGCCTTGTGTGAGGCTGGTCTTACAACCAGTCAGGATGTGTTTGAGAGTTGCTGGTGTTGGGCAGAGGGCACAGGTTGGATCTTCGCCATACCACTGGTGGAGGTTTTTTGGGGATGGCAGCACGTCATTGGTAGCTCTGATGATGAAGCTGATGTTGCTAGCTTCCATCTCCCAGAGATCCCTCCAGCCAAGCTTTCTTTTCTCCAGGCCTTCCCACCTCATCCACTGTCCCTGCTTGGCAAGCGAGACAGCCTTTGCAGACCTTTCAGCCTCTTCCTGGCGGCGCACCTCCTCCACGACCATTTTTTTCCTCTCTGCGGTTGAGGCCTTACACCAAGTTGGTTTGCTTGCTGTAAGGCCAAAGCCTCCTCTTCCCCTCTGGACGTGTCCCACAATATCGCTGTGCCTCAGGGCTGCTGTGGCATGCTGCACTGCACTGGATGGTGTCCATTTCCGTGCAGTTGACAGGGGTGGTGCCGTTTCACTGATGGTCCGGTCTCTGGAGTCCGTCAGCGTCATCTGTAGTCTCACTTTAGAGCACTTGTATTCTTCAGTGAGACTTGTGATGGGCAGTTCGAGGACTCCTTTGCCATAGAGGCTGATGTTATTCAGACAGCGTGGGACACCAAGCCACTGTTTCACATATACTGTGATGGCTCGCTCCATCTTCTCCACAGTTGTTAGTGGGACCTCGTAGACAGTGAGTGGCCACATCACGAGAGGGAGAAGCCCAAATTGCAGACACCAGAGCTTGAGCTTCCCTGGTAGTGGAGTCTTGTTGATGTTGTTCAGGTCGTTGATGATATCCTGTCTTAGCTGCTGCACCTGGTTTTTATCCTTAAGACTTGAGTCATACCATCTGCCCAGGCTTTTGACAGGTTGTTCTGCCACCGTTGGTATTGGTTCGTCACCAATGCAGAACTTCACGTCTTTTAGCTCTCCCTTGATTATCGAGATGCTACGTGACTTGTTCGGCTTGATTTTCATCCGGGCCCAGCTGATGTTTTCCTGCAGCTTACCAAGTAGCCGCCTGGTGCAAGCTGCAGTGGTGGTCAGAGTGGTCATGTCGTCCATATATACTCGGACGGTGGAAGGCGGATCCCGTTCCTGGTTCGCTCACCCCGCCACCCATTTTGAGGCCCTGATGATGACCTCCATGGCCATTGTAAAGGCCAGGGGTGAGATCGTGCAACCTGCCATGATGCCTACTTCTACTTGCTGCCATGATGTTTTGAAGTCGGGTGTTGTGAAGCACAGCTGCAGGTCTTCAAAGTAGAATTTTACCAAGGTAGTGATGGATGTTGGAACGCGGAAGAAGTTGAAGGACTCCCAGAGAAGGCTATGCGGAACTGAACCAAAGGCATTGGCTAGGTCGAGAAAGATGACATGAAGATCCCCTTTGTTCTTCTTCGCTGCTTGAATCTGATGCCAGATCATACTGGTGTGCTCCAAGCAGCCAGAGAATCCAGAAATTCCAGCCTTTTGTACGGATGTGTCAATGTACTCGTTTTTTCTCCAGGTAGGTGGTGTGTGTCAAGACGCTGAAAAAGATTTTCCCTTCAACGTTGAGAAGGCTGATTGGCCGAAATTGACTGATATCTGCGTCCTTCTCTTTTGGAATTAGTACACCTCCAGCCCTTCGCCATGCCTTTGGTATTATCCCCTTCTGCCAGACGATTCTCATTAGCCTCCAAAGATAGCGTAGGACATCTGGTGAGTTCTTGTAGAGCTTATATGACACTCCATTTGGTCCTGGTGCAGATCCTGATCTTGCACGCCCACCATGTTCTCCACTTCTTTCCATTTTGGAGGGCCGGTCTCGATGTTGACCTCTGGTGGTCGAATGGGGGGGATATCATGTGGGATGGCTAGCTGTTCATGCCTTTTCGTGTCTTGGTAGACCTTTTCCAGGTGCTCTTCAAGTTCCTTCTTTGAAGTTTGAAGGAACCCGCTTTTGTCCTTAGCGAAGAGATCTTTGACAAACTTGAAGGGATTTTTATAGAACAGGGTTCTTGTGTGTTCCTTCTTCCTGCGAAGTTTCCTCAAGTTCTCTGCTCTTCGTAAGGTTTTCAACCGGAGCTTGATGTCCCCATGGAGCAGCATGAGACCTTCTCTCTCTGGATCAGAGGCTTTTCTCCACTGTTTCCGCAGGTCCCTTCTTTCCCTGATCAGTCTCTCTATCTCTTGTTGCCTCCTAGGTTTGGTTGGTGGTGGTATTTTGTTGGTGGTTTTCCAGCTGTTCACTCCAAAGCGCTCCTCTCCATAGTGGTAGATGATGTCACCGATGTGTTCCAGCTTTCTCTCTGCAGTGCCCACTTGTTGCTCCAACATTTTCACCAGGTCGTTATTGACGGTTTCCCACTCTCTCTTCTCAATAGTTTTGGGCCACCTCACACTCTGTCTGTGCCCTTTGATCTTGTTCTCTTTGGGAGGTCTCTGTGGCTGGGTGGGTTCTACCTCCTGCAATTCTGTGTTTATAATACCCTCCTCAGTGACAGGGGGGCTGATGCTCTGCGAACTTTGGGTTTTTTCCCGTCGCTGTGCTTCACTCGACTGATTTGACGCATTACTTCGTAAGAAGTATTGGTCAATGCGAGGCCCTTGACTCGGCTTTCCCAAACACCGCTTCTTTCCTTGGTGGATCTTCAACCCTGTAACTGATGTTACTTTTGCCCAGCCACAGGTGCAGACCTGAAGTGAGTGTCCTGCTGCCATTGTCTCATGCACCGTGTTCTTGCTCGTAGTCATGTTTGTTCCTAGGTCTGTAGCCGTGTGGTCAGTCATTGAGCCATCTTGCGCCCCCGCTCTCGCAGGCTGTAGGGGTGTCATTCTTTGTAGACTTTCTGTAGCACTTGGCGGGTGTCTCCAACAAACTGAACACAGTGTCAGAGACTGCCAGCATGGGTAGCTAGCCCATGTCAGCCCCAGTGGGGTCTATTCCCTCCTGTCAGCAGTCTCTCCAGGCTGTCACACAGACTTTTTCTAAGTGTTGCTGTATCTCATGAAGGAAATACTGGACAAAGAAATTAATGACTTCCCAGGCTTCAGGATGCATTTTTACACTATATAAATGTGGAAATTTACATTGGAAACGTTTGGTTTAGCTGTTAATGAAGTTTCGTTTTTTTAGTGCTGCAAATTCATTGTCTGCTGGCGCTGTACACTTTTTCTAAGTGTTGCAATATCTCATGAAGGAAATACTGGACAATCAAATTAATGACTTCCCAGGCTTCAGGATGCCTTTTTACACTATATAAATGTGGAAATTTACATTGGAAACGTTTGGTTTAGCTGTTAATGAAGTTTCGTTTTTTTAGTGCTGCAAATTCATTGTCTGCTCGCGCTGTACACATTTGCTATGGTGAGGCATTATCTCATAAGGGAAATACTGGACAATCAAATTAATGACTTCCCAGGCTTCAGGATGTCTTTTTACACTATATAAAGGTGGAAATTTACATTGGAAACGTTTGGTTTAGCTGTTATAAAAGTTTGTTTTTTTTGTGCTGTAAATGCATTTTCAGCTCACGCTGTACACATTTGCTATGAGAGGCATTATCTCATAAGGGAAATATTGGACAATCAAATTAATGACTGCCCAGGCTTCAGGATGCCTTTCTACACTATATAAAGGTGGAAATTTACATTGGAAACGTTTGGTTTAGCTGTTAATGAAGTTTCGTTTTTTTAGTGCTGCAAATTCATTGTCTGCTGGCGCTGTACACTTTTTCTAAGTGTTGCAATATCTCATGAAGGAAATACTGGACAATCAAATTAATGACTTTCCAGGCTTCAGGATGCCTTTCTACACTATATAAAGGTGGAAATTTACATTGGAAACGTTTGGTTTAGCTGTTATAAAAGTTTGGTTTTTTAGTGCTGTAAATGCATTTTCAGCTCGCGCTGTACACATTTGCTATGAGAGGCATTATCTCATAAGGGAAATATTGGACAATCAAATTAATGACTGCCCAGGCTTCAGGATGTCTTTTTACACTATATAAAGGTGAAAATTTACATTGGAAACGTTTAGTTTAGCTGTTATAAAAGTTTGTTTTTTTAGTGCTGTAAATGCATTTTCAGCTCGCGCTGTACACATTTGCTATGTGAGGCATTATCTCATAAGGGAAATACTGGACAATCAAATTAATGACTTCCCAGGCTTCAGGATGCCTTTTTACACTATATAAATGTGGAAATTTACATTGGAAACGTTTGGTTTAGCTGGAAATGAAGTTTCGTTTTTTTAGTGCTGCAAATTCATTGTCTGCTGGCGCTGTACACTTTTTCTAAGTGTTGCAATATCTCATGAAGGAAATACTGGACAATCAAATTCATGACTTTCCAGGCTTCAGGATGCCTTTCTACACTATATAAAGGTGGAAATTTACATTGGACACGTTTGGTTTAGCTGTTATAAAAGTTTGGTTTTTTAGTGCTGTAAATGCATTTTCAGCTCGCGCTGTACACATTTGCTATGTGAGGCATTATCTCATAAGGGAAATACTGGACAATCAAATTAATGACTTCCCAGGCTTCAGGATGCCTTTTTACACTATATAAATGTGGAAATTTACATTGGAAACGTTTGGTTTAGCTGTTATAAAAGTTTGTTTTTTTCGTGCTGTAAATGCATTTTCAGCTCGCACTGTACACATTTGCTATGTGAGGCATTATCTCATAAGGGAAATACTGGACAATCAAATTAATGACTTCCCAGGCTTCAGGATGCCTTTTTACACTATATAAAGGTGGAAATGTACATTGGAAACGTTTGGTTTAGCTGTTATAAAAGTTTGGTTTTTTAGTGCTGTAAATGCATTTTCAGCTCGCGCTGTACTCATTTGCTATGTGAGGCATTATCTCATAAGGGAAATACTGGACAATCAAATTAATGACTTCCCAGGGTTCAGGATGCCTTTTTACACTATATAAATGTGGAAATTTACATTGGAAACGTTTGGTTTAGCTGTTAATGAAGTTTCGTTTTTTTAGTGCTGAAAATTCATTGTCTGCTGGCGCTGTACACTTTTTCTAAGTGTTGCAATATCTCATGAAGGAAATACTGGACAATCAAATTAATGACTTTCCAGGCTTCAGGATGCCTTTCTACACTATATAAAGGTGGAAATTTACATTGGAAACGTTTGGTTTAGCTGTTATAAAAGTTTGGTTTTTTAGTGCTGTAAATGCTATGTGAGGCATTATCTCATAAGGGAAATATTGGACAATCAAATTAATGACTGCCCAGGCTTCAGGATGTCTTTTTTACACTATATAAAGGTGGAAATTTACATTGGAAACGTTTAGTTTAGCTGTTATAAAAGTTAGTTTTTTTAGTGCTGTAAATGCATTTTCAGCTCGCGCTGTACACATTTGCTATGTGAGGCATTATCTCATAAGGGAAATACTGGACAATCAAATTAATGACTTCCCAGGCTTCAGGATGCCTTTTTACACTATATAAATGTGGAAATTTACATTGGAAACGTTTGGTTTAGCTGTTAATGAAGTTTCGTTTTTTTAGTGCTGCAAATTCATTGTCTGCTGGCGCTGTACACTTTTTCTAAGTGTTGCAATATCTCATGAAGGAAATACTGGACAATCAAATTAATGACTTCCCAGGCTTCAGGATGCCTTTTTACACTATATAAATGTGGAAATTTACATTGGAAACGTTTGGTTTAGCTGTTAATGAAGTTTCGTTTTTTTAGTGCTGCAAATTCATTGTCTAATGATAATAATAATAATGCCTTTATTAGTCCCACAATGGGGAAATTCGAGATTCGAACCCAGGCCTCCTGGGGAGACTGGGTCCGGAACGCGGCGCCTTAGACCACTCGGCCATCCTGGCAGCCAATTCGAGATTCGAACCCAGGCCTCTTGGGGAGACTGGGACCGGAACGCGGCGCCTTAGACCACTCGGCCATCCTGGCAGCCTGCTGTCTGCTGTCGCTGTACACTTTTTCTAAGTGTTGCAATATCTCATGAAGGAAATACTGGACAATCAAATTAATGACTTTCCAGGCTTCAGGATGCCTTTTTACACTATATAAAGGTGGAAATTTACATTGGAAACGTTTGGTTTAGCTGTTATAAACGTTTGTTTTTTTAGTGCTGTAAATGCATTTTCAGCTCGCGCTGTACACATTTGCTATGTGAGGCATTATCCCATAAGGGAAATACTGGACAATCAAATTAATGACTTACCAGGCTTCAGGAGACCTTTTTACACTATATAGAGGTGGAAATTTACATTGGAAACGTTTAGTTTAGCTGTTATAAAAGTTTGTTTTTTTAGTGCTGTAAATGCATTTTCAGCTCGCGCTGTACACATTTGCTATGTGAGGCATTATCTCATAAGGGAAATAATGGACAATCAAATTAATGACTTCCCAGGCTTCAGGATGCCTTTTTACACTATATAAATGTGGAAATTTACATTGGAAACGTTTGGTTTAGCTGTTAATGAAGTTTCGTTTTTTTAGTGCTGCAAATTCATTGTCTGCTGGCGCTGTACACTTTTTCTAAGTGTTGCATTTTCTCATGAAGGAAATACTGGACAATCAAATTAATGACTTTCCAGGCTTCAGGATGCCTTTTTACACTATATAAAGGTGGAAATTTACATTGTAAACGTTTGGTTTAGCTGTTATAAAAGTTTGTTTTTTTAGTGCTGTAAATGCATTTTCAGCTCGCGCTGTACACATTTGCTATGTGAGACATTATCTCATAATGGAAATGCTGGACAATCAAATTAATGACTTCCCAGGCTTCAGGAGACCTTTTTACACTATATAATTGTGGAAATTTACATTGGAAACGTTTGGTTTAGCTGTTATAAAAGTTTGGTTTTTTAGTGCTGTAAATGCATTTTCAGCTCGCGCTGTACACATTTGCTATGAGAGGCATTATCTCATAAGGAAAATATTGGACAATCAAATTAATGACTGCCCAGGCTTCAGGATATCTTTTTACACGACATAAAGGTGGAAATTTACATTGGAAACGTTTGGTTTAGCTGTTAATGAAGTTTCGTTTTTTTAGTGCTGCAAATTCATTGTCTGCTGGCGCTGTACACTTTTTCTAAGTGTTGCAATATCTCATGAAGGAAATACTGGACAATCAAATTAATGACTTTCCAGGCTTCAGGATGCCTTTCTACACTATATAAAGGTGGAAATTTACATTGGAAACGTTTGGTTTAGCTGTTATAAAAGTTTGGTTTTTTAGTGCTGTAAATGCATTTTCAGCTCGCGCTGTACACATTTGCTATGAGAGGCATTATCTCATAAGGGAAATATTGGACAATCAAATTAATGACTGCCCAGGCTTCAGGATGTCTTTTTACACTATATAAAGGTGAAAATTTACATTGGAAACGTTTAGTTTAGCTGTTATAAAAGTTTGTTTTTTTAGTGCTGTAAATGCATTTTCAGCTCGCGCTGTACACATTTGCTATGTGAGGCATTATCTCATAAGGGAAATACTGGACAATCAAATTAATGACTTCCCAGGCTTCAGGATGCCTTTTTACACTATATAAATGTGGAAATTTACATTGGAAACGTTTGGTTTAGCTGTAAATGAAGTTTCGTTTTTTTAGTGCTGCAAATTCATTGTCTGCTGGCGTTGTACACTTTTTCTAAGTGTTGCAATATCTCATGTAGGAAATACTGGACAATCAAATTAATGACTTTCCAGGCTTCAGGATGCCTTTCTACACTATATAAAGGTGGAAATTTACATTGGAAACGTTTGGTTTAGCTGTTATAAAAGTTTGGTTTTTTAGTGCTGTAAATGCATTTTCAGCTCGCGCTGTACACATTTGCTATGAGAGGCATTATCTCATAAGGGAAATATTGGACAATCAAATTAATGACTGCCCAGGCTTCAGGATGTTTTTTTTACACTATATAAAGGTGGAAATTTACATTGGAAACGTTTGGTTTAGCTGTTATAAAAGTTTGGTTTTTTAGTGCTGTAAATGCATTTTCAGCTCGCGCTGTACACATTTTCTATGAGAGGCATTATCTCATAAGGGAAATATTGGACAATCAAATTAATGACTGCCCAGGCTTCAGGATGTCTTTTTACACTATATAAAGGTGGAAATTTACATTGGAAACGTTTAGTTTAGCTGTTATAAAAGTTTGTTTTTTTAGTGCTGTAAATGCATTTTCAGCTCGCGCTGTACACATTTGCTATGTGAGGCATTATCTCATAAGGGAAATACTGGACAATCAAATTAATGACTTCCCAGGCTTCAGGATGCCTTTTTACACTATATAAATGTGGAAATTTACATTGGAAACGTTTGGTTTAGCTGTTATAAAAGTTTGTTTTTTTCGTGCTGTAAATGCATTTTCAGCACTAAAAAACCATACTTTTATAACAGCTAAACCAAACGTTTCCAATGTAAATTTCCACCTTTATATAGTGTAAAAAGACATCCTGAAGCCTGGGCAGTCATTAATTTGATTGTCCAATATTTCCCTTATGAGATAATGCCTCTCATAGCAAATGTGTACAGCGCGAGCTGAAAATGCATTTACAGCACTAAAAAACCTAACTTTTATTACAGCTAAACCAAACGTTTCCAATGTAAATTTCCACCTTTATATAGTGTAAAAAGGCATCCTGAAGCCTGGAAAGTCATTAATTTGATTGTCCAGTATTTCCTTCATGAGATATTGCAACACTTAGAAAAAGTGTACAGCGCCAGCAGACAATGAATTTTCAGCACTAAAAAACGAAACTTCATTAACAGCTAAACCAAACGTTTCCAATGTAAATTTCCACATTTATAGAGTGTAAAAAGGCATCCTGAAGCCTGGGAAGTCATTAATTTGATTGTCCAGTATTTCCCTTATGAGATAATGCCTCACATAGCAAATGTGTTCAGTGCGAGCTGAAAATGCATTTTCAGCACTAAAAAACCAAACTTTTATAACAGCTAAACCAAACGTTTCCAATGTAAATTTCCACCTTTATATAGTGTAAAAAGACATCCTGAAGCCTGGGCAGTCATTCATTTGATTGTCCAATATTTCCCTTATGAGATAATGCCTCTCATAGCAAATGTGTACAGCGCGAGCTGAAAATGCATTTACAGCACTAAAAAACCAAACTTTTATAACAGCTAAACCAAACGTTTCCAATGTACATTTCCACCTTTATATAGTGTAGAAAGGCATCCTGAAGCCTGGAAAGTCATTAATTTGATTGTCCAGTATTTCCTTCATGAGATATTGCAACACTTAGAAAAAGTGTACAGCGCCAGCAGACAATGAATTTTCAGCACTAAAAAAACGAAACTTCATTAACAGCTAAACTAAACGTTTCCAATGTAAATTTCCACCTTTATATAGTGTAAAAAGACATCCTGAAGCCTGGGCAGTCATTAATTTGATTGTCCAATATTTCCCTTATGAGATAATGCCTCTCATAGCAAATGTGTACAGCGCGAGCTGAAAATGCATATACAGCACTAAAAAACCAAACTTTTATAACAGCTAAACCAAACGTTTCCAATGTAAATTTCCACCTTTATATAGTGTAGAAAGGCATCCTGAAGCCTGGAAAGTCATTAAATTGATTGTCCAGTATTTCCTTCATGAGAAATTGCAACACTTAGAAAAAGTGTACAGCGCCAGCAGACAATGAATTTTCAGCACTAAAAAAACGAAACTTCATTAACAGCTAAACCAAACGTTTCCAATGTAAATTTCCACATTTATAGAGTGTAAAAAGGCATCCTGAAGCCTGGGAAGTCATTAATTTGATTGTCCAGTATTTCCCTTATGAGATAATGCCTCACATAGCAAATGTGTACAGTGCGAGCTGAAAATGCATTTTCAGCACTAAAAAAACAAACTTTTATAACAGCTAAACCAAACGTTTCCAATGTAAATTTCCACCTTTATATAGTGTAAAAAGACATCCTGAAGCCTGGGCAGTCATTAATTTGATTGTCCAATATTTCCCTTATGAGATAATGCCTCTCATAGCAAATGTGTACAGCGCGAGCTGAAAATGCATTTACAGCACTAAAAAACCAAACTTTTATAACAGCTAAACCAAACGTTTCCAATGTAAATTTCCACCTTTATATAGTGTAGAAAGGCATCATGAAGCCTGGAAAGTCATTAATTTGATTGTCCAGTATTTCCTTCATGAGATATTGCAACACTTAGAAAAAGTGTACAGCGCCAGCAGACAATGAATTTTCAGCACTAAAAAAACGAAACTTCATTAACAGCTAAACCAAACGTTTCCAATGTAAATTTCCACATTTATAGAGTGTAAAAAGGCATCCTGAAGCCTGGGAAGTCATTAATTTGATTGTCCAGTATTTCCCTTATGAGATAATGCCTCACATAGCAAATGTGTACAGTGCGAGCTGAAAATGCATTTTCAGCACTAAAAAACCAAACTTTTATAACAGCTAAACCAAACGTTTCCAATGTAAATTTCCACCTTTATATAGTGTAAAAAGACATCCTGAAGCCTGGGCAGTCATTAATTTGATTGTCCAATATTTCCCTTATGAGATAATGCCTCTCATAGCAAATGTGTACAGCGCGAGCTGAAAATGCATTTACAGCACTAAAAAACCAAACTTTTATAACAGCTAAACCAAACGTTTCCAATGTAAATTTCCACCTTTATATAGTGTAGAAAGGCATCATGAAGCCTGGAAAGTCATTAATTTGATTGTCCAGTATTTCCTTCATGAGATATTGCAACACTTAGAAAAAGTGTACAGCGCCAGCAGACAATGAATTTTCAGCACTAAAAAAACGAAACTTCATTAACAGCTAAACCAAACGTTTCCAATGTAAATTTCCACATTTATAGAGTGTAAAAAGGCATCCTGAAGCCTGGAAAGTCATTAATTTGATTGTCCAGTATTTCCTTCATGAGATATTGCAACACTTAGAAAAGGTGTACAGCGCCAGCAGACAATGAATTTTCAGCACTAAAAAAACGAAACTTCATTAACAGCTAAACCAAACGTTTCCAATGTACATTTCCACCTTTATATAGTGTAGAAAGGCATCCTGAAGCCTGAAAAGTCATTAATTTGATTGTCCAGTATTTCCCTTATGAGATAATGCCTCACATAGCAAATGTGTACAGCGCGAGCTGAAAATGCATTTACAGCACTAAAAAAACAAACTTTTATAACAGCTAAACCAAACGTTTCCAATGTAAATTTCCACCTTTATATAGTGTAGAAAGGCATCCTGAAGCCTGGAAAGTCATTAATTTGATTGTCCAGTATTTCCTTCATGAGATATTGCAACACTTAGAAAAAGTGTACAGCGCCAGCAGACAATGAATTTTCAGCACTAAAAAAACGAAACTTCATTAACAGCTAAACTAAACGTTTCCAATGTATATTTCCACCTTTATATAGTGTAAAAAGACATCCTGAAGCCAGGGCAGTCATTAATTTGATTGTCCAATATTTCCCTTATGAGATAATGCCTCTCATAGCAAATGTGTACAGCGCGAGCTGAAAATGCATTTACAGCACTAAAAAACCAAACTTTTATAACAGCTAAACCAAACGTTTCAAATGTAAATTTCCACCTTTATATAGTGTAGAAAGGCATCCTGAAGCCTGGAAAGTCATTAATTTGATTGTCCAGTATTTCCTTCATGAGATATTGCAACACTTAGAAAAAGTGTACAGCGCCAGCAGACAATGAATTTTCAGCACTAAAAAAACGAAACTTCATTAACAGCTAAACCAAACGTTTCCAATATAAATTTCCACATTTATAGAGTGTAAAAAGGCATCCTGAAGCCTGGGAAGTCATTAATTTGATTGTCCAGTATTTCCCTTATGAGATAATGCCTCACATAGCAAATGTGTACAGTGCGAGCTGAAAATGCATTTTCAGCACTAAAAAACCAAACTTTTATAACAGCTAAACCAAACGTTTCCAATGTAAATTTCCACCTTTAGATAGTGTAAAAAGACATCCTGAAGCCTGGGCAGTCATTAATTTGATTGTCCAGTATTTCCCTTATGAGATAATGCCTCACATAGCAAATGTGTACAGTGCGAGCTGAAAATGCATTTTCAGCACTAAAAAAACCAAACTTTTATAACAGCTAAACCAAACGTTTCCAATGTAAATTTCCACCTTTATATAGTGTAAAAAGACATCCTGAAGCCTGGGCAGTCATTAATTTGATTGTCCAATATTTCCCTTATGAGATAATGCCTCTCATAGCAAATGTTTACAGCGCGAGCTGAAAATGCATTTACAGCACTAAAAAACCAAACTTTTATAACAGCTAAACCAAACGTTTCCAATGTAAATTTCCACCTTTATATAGTGTAGAAAGGCATCCTGAAGCCTGGAAAGTCATTAATTTGATTGTCCAGTATTTCCTTCATGAGATATTGCAACACTTAGAAAAAGTGTACAGCGCCAGCAGACAATGAATTTTCAGCACTAAAAAAACGAAACTTCATTAACAGCTAAACCAAACGTTTCCAATGTAAATTTCCACATTTATAGAGTGTAAAAAGGCATCCTGAAGCCTGGGAAGTCATTAATTTGATTGTCCAGTATTTCCCTTATGAGATAATGCCTCACATAGCAAATGTGTACAGTGCGAGCTGAAAATGCATTTTCAGCACTAAAAAAACAAACTTTTATAACAGCTAAACCAAACGTTTCCAATGTAAATTTCCACCTTTATATAGTGTAAAAAGACATCCTGAAGCCTGGGCAGTCATTAATTTGATTGTCCAGTATTTCCCTTATGAGATAATGCCTCACATAGCAAATGTGTACAGTGCGAGCTGAAAATGCATTTTCAGCACTAAAAAAACCAAACTTTTATAACAGCTAAACCAAACGTTTCCAATGTAAATTTCCACCTTTATATAGTGTAAAAAGACATCCTGAAGCCTAGGCAGTCATTAATTTGATTGTCCAATATTTCCCTTATGAGACAATGCCTCTCATAGCAAATGTGTACAGCGCGAGCTGAAAATGCATTTTCAGCACTAAAAAAACAAACTTTTATAACAGCTAAACCAAACGTTTCCAATGTACATTTCCACCTTTATATAGTGTAGAAAGGCATCCTGAAGCCTGGAAAGTCATTGATTTGATTGTCCAGTATTTCCTTCATGAGATATTGCAACACTTAGAAAAAGTGTACAGCGCCAGCAGACAATGAATTTTCAGCACTAAAAAAACGAAACTTCATTAACAGCTAAACTAAACGTTTCCAATGTAAATTTCCAACTTTATATAGAGTAAAAAGACATCCTGAAGCCTGGGCAGCCATTAATTTGATTGTCCAATATTTCCCTTATGAGATAATGCCTCTCATAGCAAATGTGTACAGCGCGAGCTGAAAATGCATATACAGCACTAAAAAACCAAACTTTTATAACAGCTAAACCAAACGTTTCCAATGTAAATTTCCACCTTTATATAGTGTAGAAAGGCATCCTGAAGCCTGGAAAGTCATTAAATTGATTGTCCAGTATTTCCTTCATGAGAAATTGCAACACTTAGAAAAAGTGTACAGCGCCAGCAGACAATGAATTTTCAGCACTAAAAAAACGAAACTTCATTAACAGCTAAACCAAACGTTTCCAATGTAAATTTCCACATTTATAGAGTGTAAAAAGGCATCCTGAAGCCTGGGAAGTCATTAATTTGATTGTCCAGTATTTCCCTTATGAGATAATGCCTCACATAGCAAATGTGTACAGTGCGAGCTGAAAATGCATTTTCAGCACTAAAAAACCAAACTTTTATAACAGCTAAACCAAACGTTTCCAATGTAAATTTCCACCTTTATATAGTGTAAAAAGACATCCTGAAGCCTGGGCAGTCATTAATTTGATTGTCCAATATTTCCCTTATGAGATAATGCCTCTCATAGCAAATGTGTACAGCGCGAGCTGAAAATGCATTTACAGCACTAAAAAACCAAACTTTTATAACAGCTAAACCAAACGTTTCCAATGTAAATTTCCACCTTTATATAGTGTAGAAAGGCATCATGAAGCCTGGAAAGTCATTAATTTGATTGTCCAGTATTTCCTTCATGAGATATTGCAACACTTAGAAAAAGTGTACAGCGCCAGCAGACAATGAATTTTCAGCACTAAAAAAACGAAACTTCATTAACAGCTAAACCAAACGTTTCCAATGTAAATTTCCACATTTATAGAGTGTAAAAAGGCATCCTGAAGCCTGGGAAGTCATTAATTTGATTGTCCAGTATTTCCCTTATGAGATAATGCCTCACATAGCAAATGTGTACAGTGCGAGCTGAAAATGCATTTTCAGCACTAAAAAACCAAACTTTTATAACAGCTAAACCAAACGTTTCCAATGTAAATTTCCACCTTTATATAGTGTAAAAAGACATCCTGAAGCCTGGGCAGTCATTAATTTGATTGTCCAGTATTTCCCTTATGAGATAATGCCTCACATAGCAAATGTGTACAGCGCGAGCTGAAAATGCATTTACAGCACTAAAAAAACAAACTTTTATAACAGCTAAACCAAACGTTTCCAATGTAAATTTCCACCTTTATATAGTGTAGAAAGGCATCCTGAAGCCTGGGCAGTCATTAATTTGATTGTCCAATATTTCCCTTCTGAGATAAAGCCTCTCATAGCAAATGTGTACAGCGCGAGCTGAAAATGCATTTACAGCACTAAAAAACCAAACTTTTATAACAGCTAAACCAAACGTTTCCAATGTAAATTTCCACCTTTATAAAGTGTAGAAAGGCATCCTGAAGCCTGGAAAGTCATTAATTTGATTGTCCAGTATTTCCTACATGAGATATTGCAAAACTTAGAAAAAGTGTACAGCGCCAGCAGACAATGAATTTTCAGCAATAAAAAAACGAAACTTCATTAACAGCTAAACCAAACGTTTCCAATGTAAATTTCCACATTTATAGAGTGTAAAAAGGCATCCTGAAGCCTGGGAAGTCATTAATTTGATTGTCCAGTATTTCCCTTATGAGATAATGCCTCACATAGCAAATGTGTACAGTGCGAGCTGAAAATGCATTTTCAGCACTAAAAAACCAAACTTTTATAACACCTAAACCAAACGTTTCCAATGTAAATTTCCACCTTTATATAGTGTAAAAAGACATCCTGAAGCCTGGGCAGTCATTAATTTGATTGTCCAATATTTCCCTTATGAGATAATGCCTCTCATAGCAAATGTGTACAGCGCGAGCTGAAAATGCATTTACAGCACAAAAAAAACAAACTTTTATAACAGCTAAACCAAACGTTTCCAATGTAAATTTCCACCTTTATATAGTGTAGAAAGGCATCCTGAAGCCTGGAAAGTCATTCATTTGATTGTCCAGTATTTCCTTCATGAGATATTGCAACACTTAGAAAAGGTGTACAGCGCCAGCAGACAATGAATTTTCAGCACTAAAAAAACGAAACTTCATTAACAGCTAAACCAAACGTTTCCAATGTACATTTCCACCTTTATATAGTGTAGAAAGGCATCCTGAAGCCTGAAAAGTCATTAATTTGATTGTCCAGTATTTCCCTTATGAGATAATGCCTCACATAGCAAATGTGTACAGCGCGAGCTGAAAATGCATTTACAGCACTAAAAAACCAAACTTTTATAACAGCTAAACCAAACGTTTCCAATGTAAATTTCCACCTTTATATAGTGTAAAAAGACATCCTGAAGCCTGGGCAGTCATTAATTTGATTGTCCAATATTTCCCTTATGAGATAATGCCTCTCATAGCAAATGTGTACAGCGCGAGCTGAAAATGCATTTACAGCACTAAAAAAACAAACTTTTATAACAGCTAAACCAAACGTTTCCAATGTAAATTTCCACCTTTATATAGTGTAGAAAGGCATCCTGAAGCCTGGAAAGTCATTAATTTGATTGTCCAGTATTTCCTTCATGAGATATTGCAACACTTAGAAAAAGTGTACAGCGCCAGCAGACAATGAATTTTCAGCACTAAAAAAACGAAACTTCATTAACAGCTAAACTAAACGTTTCCAATGTATATTTCCACCTTTATATAGTGTAAAAAGACATCCTGAAGCCTGGGCAGTCATTAATTTGATTGTCCAATATTTCCCTTATGAGATAATGCCTCTCATAGCAAATGTGTACAGCGCGAGCTGAAAATGCATTTACAGCACTAAAAAACCAAACTTTTATAACAGCTAAACCAAACGTTTCAAATGTAAATTTCCACCTTTATATAGTGTAGAAAGGCATCCTGAAGCCTGGAAAGTCATTAATTTGATTGTCCAGTATTTCCTTCATGAGATATTGCAACACTTAGAAAAAGTGTACAGCGCCAGCAGACAATGAATTTTCAGCACTAAAAAAACGAAACTTCATTAACAGCTAAACCAAACGTTTCCAATATAAATTTCCACATTTATAGAGTGTAAAAAGGCATCCTGAAGCCTGGGAAGTCATTAATTTGATTGTCCAGTATTTCCCTTATGAGATAATGCCTCACATAGCAAATGTGTACAGTGCGAGCTGAAAATGCATTTTCAGCACTAAAAAACCAAACTTTTATAACAGCTAAACCAAACGTTTCCAATGTAAATTTCCACCTTTAGATAGTGTAAAAAGACATCCTGAAGCCTGGGCAGTCATTAATTTGATTGTCCAGTATTTCCCTTATGAGATAATGCCTCACATAGCAAATGTGTACAGTGCGAGCTGAAAATGCATTTTCAGCACTAAAAAAACCAAACTTTTATAACAGCTAAACCAAACGTTTCCAATGTAAATTTCCACCTTTATATAGTGTAAAAAGACATCCTGAAGCCTGGGCAGTCATTAATTTGATTGTCCAATATTTCCCTTATGAGATAATGCCTCTCATAGCAAATGTGTACAGCGCGAGCTGAAAATGCATATACAGCACTAAAAAACCAAACTTTTATAACAGCTAAACCAAACGTTTCCAATGTAAATTTCCACCTTTATATAGTGTAGAAAGGCATCCTGAAGCCTGGAAAGTCATTAATTTGATTGTCCAGTATTTCCTTCATGAGATATTGCAACACTTAGAAAAAGTGTACAGCGCCAGCAGACAATGAATTTTCAGCACTAAAAAAACGAAACTTCATTAACAGCTAAACCAAACGTTTCCAATGTAAATTTCCACATTTATAGAGTGTAAAAAGGCATCCTGAAGCCTGGGAAGTCATTAATTTGATTGTCCAGTATTTCCCTTATGAGATAATGCCTCACATAGCAAATGTGTACAGTGCGAGCTGAAAATGCATTTACAGCACTAAAAAAAACAAACTTTTATAACAGCTAAACTAAACGTTTCCAATGTAAATTTCCACCTTTATATAGTGTAGAAAGGCATCCTGAAGCCTGGAAAGTCATTGATTTGATTGTCCAGTATTTCCTTCATGAGATATTGCAACACTTAGAAAAAGTGTACAGCGCCAGCAGACAATGAATTTTCAGCACTAAAAAAACGAAACTTCATTAACAGCTAAACTAAACGTTTCCAATGTAAATTTCCAACTTTATATAGAGTAAAAAGACATCCTGAAGCCTGGGCAGCCATTAATTTGATTGTCCAATATTTCCCTTATGAGATAATGCCTCTCATAGCAAATGTGTACAGCGCGAGCTGAAAATGCATTTACAGCACTAAAAAACCAAACTTTTATAACAGCTAAACCAAACGTTTCCAATGTAAATTTCCACCTTTATATAGTGTAAAAAGACATCCTGAAGCCTGGGCAGTCATTAATTTGATTGTCCAATATTTCCCTTATGAGATAATGCCTCTCATAGCAAATGTGTACAGCGCGAGCTGAAAATGCATTTACAGCACTAAAAAACCAAACTTTTATAACAGCTAAACCAAACGTTTCCAATGTAAATTTCCACCTTTATATAGTGTAGAAAGGCATCCTGAAGCCTGGAAAGTCATTAATTTGATTGTCCAGTATTTCCTTCATGAGATATTGCAACACTTAGAAAAAGTGTACAGCGCCAGCAGACAATGAATTTTCAGCACTAAAAAAACGAAACTTCATTAACAGCTAAACCAAACGTTTCCAATGTAAATTTCCACATTTATAGAGTGTAAAAAGGCATCCTGAAGCCTGGGAAGTCATTAATTTGATTGTCCAGTATTTCCCTTATGAGATAATGCCTCACATAGCAAATGTGTACAGTGCGAGCTGAAAATGCATTTTCAGCACTAAAAAACCAAACTTTTATAACAGCTAAACCAAACGTTTCCAATGTAAATTTCCACCTTTATATAGTGTAAAAAGACATCCTGAAGCCTGGGCAGTCATTAATTTGATTGTCCAGTATTTCCCTTATGAGATAATGCCTCACATAGCAAATGTGTACAGCGCGAGCTGAAAATGCATTTACAGCACTAAAAAACCAAACTTTTATAACAGCTAAACCAAACGTTTCCAATGTAAATTTCCACCTTTATATAGTGTAAAAAGACATCCTGAAGCCTGGGCAGTCATTAATTTGATTGTCCAATATTTCCCTTATGAGATAATGCCTCTCATAGCAAATGTGTACAGCGCGAGCTGAAAATGCATTTACAGCACTAAAAAACCAAACTTTTATAACAGCTAAACCAAACGTTTCAAATGTAAATTTCCACTTTTATATAGTGTAGAAAGGCATCCTGAAGCCTGGAAAGTCATTAATTTGATTGTCCAGTATTTCCTTCATGAGATATTGCAACACTTAGAAAAAGTGTACAGCGCCAGCAGACAATGAATTTTCAGCACTAAAAAAACGAAACTCCATTAACAGCTAAACCAAACGTTTCCAATGTAAATTTCCACATTTATAGAGTGTAAAAAGGCATCCTGAAGCCTGGGAAGTCATTAATTTGATTGTCCAATATTTCCCTTATGAGATAATGCCTCACATAGCAAATGTGTACAGTGCGAGCTGAAAATGCATTTTCAGCACTAAAAAAACAAACTTTTATAACAGCTAAACCAAACGTTTCCAATGTAAATTTCCACCTTTAGATAGTGTAAAAAGACATCCTGAAGCCTGGGCAGTCATTAATTTGATTGTCCAGTATTTCCCTTATGAGATAATGCCTCACATAGCAAATGTGTACAGTGCGAGCTGAAAATGCATTTTCAGCACTAAAAAAACCAAACTTTTATAACAGCTAAACCAAACGTTTCCAATGTAAATTTCCACCTTTATATAGTGTAAAAAGACATCCTGAAGCCTGGGCAGTCATTAATTTGATTGTCGAATATTTCCCTTATGAGATAATGCCTCTCATAGCAAATGTGTACAGCGCGAGCTGAAAATGCATTTACAGCACTAAAAAACCAAACTTTTACAACAGCTAAACCAAACGTTTCCAATGTAAATTTCCACCTTTATATAGTGTAGAAAGGCATCCTGAAGCCTGGAAAGTCATTAATTTGATTGTCCAGTATTTCCTTCATGAGATATTGCAACACTTAGAAAAAGTGTACAGCGCCAGCAGACAATGAATTTTCAGCACTAAAAAAACGAAACTTCATTAACAGCTAAAAACCAAACGTTTCCAATGTAAATTTCCACATTTATAGAGTGTAAAAAGGCATCCTGAAGCCTGGGAAGTCATTAATTTGATTGTCCAGTATTTCCCTTATGAGATAATGCCTCACATAGCAAATGTGTACAGTGCGAGCTGAAAATGCATTTTCAGCACTAAAAAACCAAACTTTTATAACAGCTAAACCAAACGTTTCCAATGTAAATTTCCACCTTTATATAGTGTAAAAAGACATCCTGAAGCCTGGGCAGTCATTAATTTGATTGTCCAGTATTTCCCTTATGAGATAATGCCTCACATAGCAAATGTGTACAGTGCGAGCTGAAAATGCATTTTCAGCACTAAAAAAACCAAACTTTTATAACAGCTAAACCAAACGTTTCCAATGTAAATTTCCACCTTTATATAGTGTAAAAAGACATCCTGAAGCCTGGGCAGTCATTAATTTGATTGTCCAGTATTTCCTTCATGAGATATTGCAACACTTAGAAAAAGTGTACAGCGCCAGCAGACAATGAATTTTCAGCACTAAAAAAACGAAACTCCATTAACAGCTAAACCAAACGTTTCCAATGTAAATTTCCACATTTATAGAGTGTAAAAAGGCATCCTGAAGCCTGGGAAGTCATTAATTTGATTGTCCAGTATTTCCCTTATGAGATAATGCCTCACATAGCAAATGTGTACAGTGCGAGCTGAAAATGCATTTTCAGCACTAAAAAACCAAACTTTTATAACAGCTAAACCAAACGTTTCCAATGTAAATTTCCACCTTTAGATAGTGTAAAAAGACATCCTGAAGCCTGGGCAGTCATTAATTTGATTGTCCAGTATTTCCCTTATGAGATAATGCCTCACATAGCAAATGTGTACAGTGCGAGCTGAAAATGCATTTTCAGCACTAAAAAACCAAACTTTTATAACAGCTAAACCAAACGTTTCCAATGTAAATTTCCACCTTTATATAGTGTAGAAAGGCATCCTGAAGCCTGGAAAGTCATTGATTTGATTGTCCAGTATTTCCTTCATGAGATATTGCAACACTTAGAAAAAGTGTACAGCGCCAGCAGACAATGAATTTTCAGCACTAAAAAAAACGAAACTTCATTAACAGCTAAACTAAACGTTTCCAATGTAAATTTCCACCTTTATATAGTGTAAAAACACATCCTGAAGCCTGGGCAGTCATTAATTTGATTGTCCAATATTTCCCTTATGAGATAATGCCTCTCATAGCAAATGTGTACAGCGCGAGCTGAAAATGCATTTACAGCACTAAAAAACCAAACTTTTATAACAGCTAAACCAAACGTTTCAAATGTAAATTTCCACCTTTATATAGTGTAGAAAGGCATCCTGAAGCCTGGAAAGTCATTAATTTGATTGTCCAGTATTTCCTTCATGAGATATTGCAACACTTAGAAAAAGTGTACAGCGCCAGCAGACAATGAATTTTCAGCACTAAAAAAACGAAACTTCATTAACAGCTAAACCAAACGTTTCCAATGTAAATTTCCACATTTATAGAGTGTAAAAAGGCATCCTGAAGCCTGGGAAGTCATTAATTTGATTGTCCAGTATTTCCCTTATGAGATAATGCCTCACATAGCAAATGTGTACAGTGCGAGCTGAAAATGCATTTTCAGCACTTAAAAAACCAAACTTTTATAACAGCTAAACCAAACGTTTCCAATGTAAATTTCCACCTTTAGATAGTGTAAAAAGACATCCTGAAGCCTGGGCAGTCATTAATTTGATTTTCCAGTATTTCCCTTATGAGATAATGCCTCACATAGCAAATGTGTACAGTGCGAGCTGAAAATGCATTTTCAGCACTAAAAAAATCAAACTTTTATAACAGCTAAACCAAACGTTTCCAATGTAAATTTCCACCTTTATATAGTGTAAAAAGACATCCTGAAGCCTGGGCAGTCATTAATTTGATTGTCCAATATTTCCCTTATGAGATAATGCCTCTCATAGCAAATGTGTACAGCGCGATCTGAAAATGCATTTACAGCACTAAAAAACCAAACTTTTATAACAGCTAAACCAAACGTTTCCAATGTAAATTTCCACCTTTATATAGTGTAAAAAGACATCCTGAAGCCTGGGCAGTCATTAATTTGATTGTCCAATATTTCCCTTATGAGATAATGCCTCTCATAGCAAATGTGTACAGCGCGAGCTGAAAATGCATTTACAGCACTAAAAAACCAAACTTTTATAACAGCTAAACCAAACGTTTCCAATGTAAATTTCCACCTTTATATAGTGTAGAAAGGCATCCTGAAGCCTGGAAAGTCATTAATTTGATTGTCCAGTATTTCCTTCATGAGATATTGCAACACTTAGAAAAAGTGTACAGCGCCAGCAGACAATGAATTTTCAGCACTAAAAAAAACGAAACTTCATTAACAGCTAAACTAAACGTTTCCAATGTAAATTTCCACCTTTATATAGTGTAAAAAGACATCCTGAAGCCTGGGCAGTCATTAATTTGATTGTCCAATATTTCCCTTATGAGATAATGCCTCTCATAGCAAATGTGTACAGCGCGAGCTGAAAATGCATTTACAGCACTAAAAAACCAAACTTTTATAACAGCTAAACCAAACGTTTCCAATGTAAATTTCCACCTTTATATAGTGTAGAAAGGCATCCTGAAGCCTGGAAAGTCATTAATTTGATTGTCCAGTATTTCCTTCATGAGATATTGCAACACTTAGAAAAAGTGTACAGCGCCAGCAGACAATGAATTTTCAGCACTAAAAATACGAAACTTCATTAACAGCTAAACTAAACGTTTCCAATGTATATTTCCACCTTTATATAGTGTAAAAAGACATCCTGAAGCCTGGGCAGTCATTAATTTGATTGTCCAGTATTTCCCTTATGAGATAATGCCTCACATAGCAAATGTGTACAGCGCGAGCTGAAAATGCATTTACAGCACTAAAAAACCAAACTTTTATAACAGCTAAACCAAACGTTTCCAATGTAAATTTCCACCTTTATATAGTGTAGAAAGGCATCCTGAAGCCTGGAAAGTCATTAATTTGATTGTCCAGTATTTCCTTCATGAGATATTGCAACACTTAGAAAAAGTGTACAGC
Organism: Idiotropiscis lumnitzeri; assembly: GCF_059441095.1. Taxonomy (NCBI): domain Eukaryota; kingdom Metazoa; phylum Chordata; class Actinopteri; order Syngnathiformes; family Syngnathidae; genus Idiotropiscis; species Idiotropiscis lumnitzeri. Next base: position 146,303 of record NW_028283703.1, read on the forward strand.
GCCAGCAGACAATGAATTTTCAGCACTAAAAAAACGAAACTTCATTAACAGCTAAAAACCAAACGTTTCCAATGTAAATTTCCACCTTTATATAGTGTAAAAAGACATCCTGAAGCCTGGGCAGTCATTAATTTGATTGTCCAATATTTCCCTTATGAGATAATGCCTCTCATAGCAAATGTGTACAGCGCGAGCTGAAAATGCATTTACAGCACTAAAAAACCAAACTTTTACAACAGCTAAACCAAACGTTTCCAATGTAAATTTCCACCTTTATATAGTGTAGAAAGGCATCCTGAAGCCTGGAAAGTCATTAATTTGATTGTCCAGTATTTCCTTCATGAGATATTGCAACACTTAGAAAAAGTGTACAGCGCCAGCAGACAATGAATTTTCAGCACTAAAAAAACGAAACTTCATTAACAGCTAAAAACCAAACGTTTCCAATGTAAATTTCCACATTTATAGAGTGTAAAAAGGCATCCTGAAGCCTGGGAAGTCATTAATTTGATTGTCCAGTATTTCCCTTATGAGATAATGCCTCACATAGCAAATGTGTACAGTGCGAGCTGAAAATGCATTTTCAGCACTAAAAAACCAAACTTTTATAAAAGCTAAACCAAACGTTTCCAATGTAAATTTCCACCTTTATATAGTGTAAAAAGACATCCTGAAGCCTGGGCAGTCATTAATTTGATTGTCCAGTATTTCCCTTATGAGATAATGCCTCACATAGCAAATGTGTACAGTGCGAGCTGAAAATGCATTTTCAGCACTAAAAAAACAAACTTTTATAACAGCTAAACCAAACGTTTCCAATGTACATTTCCACCTTTATATAGTGTAGAAAGGCATCCTGAAGCCTGGAAAGTCATTAATTTGATTGTCCAGTATTTCCTTCATGAGATATTGCAACACTTAGAAAAAGTGTACAGCGCCAGCAGACAATGAATTTTCAGCACTAAAAAAACGAAACTTCATTAACAGCTAAACCAAACGTTTCCAATGTAAATTTCCACATTTATAGAGTGTAAAAAGGCATCCTGAAGCCTGGGAAGTCATTAATTTGATTGTCCAGTATTTCCCTTATGAGATAATGCCTCACATAGCAAATGTGTACAGTGCGAGCTGAAAATGCATTTACAGCACTAAAAAAACCAAACTTTTATAACAGCTAAACTAAACGTTTCCAATGTAAATTTCCACCTTTATATAGTGTAGAAAGGCATCCTGAAGCCTGGAAAGTCATTGATTTGATTGTCCAGTATTTCCTTCATGAGATATTGCAACACTTAGAAAAAGTGTACAGCGCCAGCAGACAATGAATTTTCAGCACTAAAAAAACGAAACTTCATTAACAGCTAAACTAAACGTTTCCAATGTAAATTTCCAACTTTATATAGAGTAAAAAGACATTCTGAAGCCTGGGCAGCCATTAATTTGATTGTCCAATATTTCCCTTATGAGATAATGCCTCTCATAGCAAATGTGTACAGCGCGAGCTGAAAATGCATTTACAGCACTAAAAAACCAAACTTTTATAACAGCTAAACCAAACGTTTCCAATGTAAATTTCCACCTTTATATAGTGTAAAAAGACATCCTGAAGCCTGGGCAGTCATTAATTTGATTGTCCAATATTTCCCTTATGAGATAATGCCTCTCATAGCAAATGTGTACAGCGCGAGCTGAAAATGCATTTACAGCACTAAAAAACCAAACTTTTATAACAGCTAAACCAAACGTTTCCAATGTAAATTTCCACCTTTATATAGTGTAGAAAGGCATCCTGAAGCCTGGAAAGTCATTAATTTGATTGTCCAGTATTTCCTTCATGAGATATTGCAACACTTAGAAAAAGTGTACAGCGCCAGCAGACAATGAATTTTCAGCACTAAAAAAACGAAACTTCATTAACAGCTAAACCAAACGTTTCCAATGTAAATTTCCACATTTATAGAGTGTAAAAAGGCATCCTGAAGCCTGGGAAGTCATTAATTTGATTGTCCAGTATTTCCCTTATGAGATAATGCCTCACATAGCAAATGTGTACAGTGCGAGCTGAAAATGCATTTTCAGCACTAAAAAACCAAACTTTTATAACAGCTAAACCAAACGTTTCCAATGTAAATTTCCACCTTTATATAGTGTAAAAAGACATCCTGAAGCCTGGGCAGTCATTAATTTGATTGTCCAGTATTTCCCTTATGAGATAATGCCTCACATAGCAAATGTGTACAGCGCGAGCTGAAAATGCATTTACAGCACTAAAAAACCAAACTTTTATAACAGCTAAACCAAACGTTTCCAATGTAAATTTCCACCTTTATATAGTGTAAAAAGACATCCTGAAGCCTGGGCAGTCATTAATTTGATTGTCCAATATTTCCCTTATGAGATAATGCCTCTCATAGCAAATGTGTACAGCGCGAGCTGAAAATGCATTTACAGCACTAAAAAACCAAACTTTTATAACAGCTAAACCAAACGTTTCAAATGTAAATTTCCACTTTTATATAGTGTAGAAAGGCATCCTGAAGCCTGGAAAGTCATTAATTTGATTGTCCAGTATTTCCTTCATGAGATATTGCAACACTTAGAAAAAGTGTACAGCGCCAGCAGACAATGAATTTTCAGCACTAAAAAAACGAAACTCCATTAACAGCTAAACCAAACGTTTCCAATGTAAATTTCCACATTTATAGAGTGTAAAAAGGCATCCTGAAGCCTGGGAAGTCATTAATTTGATTGTCCAATATTTCCCTTATGAGATAATGCCTCACATAGCAAATGTGTACAGTGCGAGCTGAAAATGCATTTTCAGCACTAAAAAAACAAACTTTTATAACAGCTAAACCAAACGTTTCCAATGTAAATTTCCACCTTTAGATAGTGTAAAAAGACATCCTGAAGCCTGGGCAGTCATTAATTTGATTGTCCAGTATTTCCCTTATGAGATAATGCCTCACATAGCAAATGTGTACAGTGCGAGCTGAAAATGCATTTTCAGCACTAAAAAAACCAAACTTTTATAACAGCTAAACCAAACGTTTCCAATGTAAATTTCCACCTTTATATAGTGTAAAAAGACATCCTGAAGCCTGGGCAGTCATTAATTTGATTGTCGAATATTTCCCTTATGAGATAATGCCTCTCATAGCAAATGTGTACAGCGCGAGCTGAAAATGCATTTACAGCACTAAAAAACCAAACTTTTACAACAGCTAAACCAAACGTTTCCAATGTAAATTTCCACCTTTATATAGTGTAGAAAGGCATCCTGAAGCCTGGAAAGTCATTAATTTGATTGTCCAGTATTTCCTTCATGAGATATTGCAACACTTAGAAAAAGTGTACAGCGCCAGCAGACAATGAATTTTCAGCACTAAAAAAACGAAACTTCATTAACAGCTAAAAACCAAACGTTTCCAATGTAAATTTCCACATTTATAGAGTGTAAAAAGGCATCCTGAAGCCTGGGAAGTCATTAATTTGATTGTCCAGTATTTCCCTTATGAGATAATGCCTCACATAGCAAATGTGTACAGTGCGAGCTGAAAATGCATTTTCAGCACTAAAAAACCAAACTTTTATAACAGCTAAACTAAACGTTTCCAATGTAAATTTCCACCTTTATATAGTGTAGAAAGGCATCCTGAAGCCTGGAAAGTCATTGATTTGATTGTCCAGTATTTCCTTCATGAGATATTGCAACACTTAGAAAAAGTGTACAGCGCCAGCAGACAATGAATTTTCAGCACTAAAAAAACGAAACTTCATTAACAGCTAAACTAAACGTTTCCAATGTAAATTTCCAACTTTATATAGAGTAAAAAGACATTCTGAAGCCTGGGCAGCCATTAATTTGATTGTCCAATATTTCCCTTATGAGATAATGCCTCTCATAGCAAATGTGTACAGCGCGAGCTGAAAATGCATTTACAGCACTAAAAAACCAAACTTTTATAACAGCTAAACCAAACGTTTCCAATGTAAATTTCCACCTTTATATAGTGTAAAAAGACATCCTGAAGCCTGGGCAGTCATTAATTTGATTGTCCAATATTTCCCTTATGAGATAATGCCTCTCATAGCAAATGTGTACAGCGCGAGCTGAAAATGCATTTACAGCACTAAAAAACCAAACTTTTATAACAGCTAAACCAAACGTTTCCAATGTAAATTTCCACCTTTATATAGTGTAGAAAGGCATCCTGAAGCCTGGAAAGTCATTAATTTGATTGTCCAGTATTTCCTTCATGAGATATTGCAACACTTAGAAAAAGTGTACAGCGCCAGCAGACAATGAATTTTCAGCACTAAAAAAACGAAACTTCATTAACAGCTAAACCAAACGTTTCCAATGTAAATTTCCACATTTATAGAGTGTAAAAAGGCATCCTGAAGCCTGGGAAGTCATTAATTTGATTGTCCAGTATTTCCCTTATGAGATAATGCCTCACATAGCAAATGTGTACAGTGCGAGCTGAAAATGCATTTTCAGCACTAAAAAACCAAACTTTTATAACAGCTAAACCAAACGTTTCCAATGTAAATTTCCACCTTTATATAGTGTAAAAAGACATCCTGAAGCCTGGGCAGTCATTAATTTGATTGTCCAGTATTTCCCTTATGAGATAATGCCTCACATAGCAAATGTGTACAGCGCGAGCTGAAAATGCATTTACAGCACTAAAAAACCAAACTTTTATAACAGCTAAACCAAACGTTTCCAATGTAAATTTCCACCTTTATATAGTGTAAAAAGACATCCTGAAGCCTGGGCAGTCATTAATTTGATTGTCCAATATTTCCCTTATGAGATAATGCCTCTCATAGCAAATGTGTACAGCGCGAGCTGAAAATGCATTTACAGCACTAAAAAACCAAACTTTTATAACAGCTAAACCAAACGTTTCAAATGTAAATTTCCACTTTTATATAGTGTAGAAAGGCATCCTGAAGCCTGGAAAGTCATTAATTTGATTGTCCAGTATTTCCTTCATGAGATATTGCAACACTTAGAAAAAGTGTACAGCGCCAGCAGACAATGAATTTTCAGCACTAAAAAAACGAAACTCCATTAACAGCTAAACCAAACGTTTCCAATGTAAATTTCCACATTTATAGAGTGTAAAAAGGCATCCTGAAGCCTGGGAAGTCATTAATTTGATTGTCCAATATTTCCCTTATGAGATAATGCCTCACATAGCAAATGTGTACAGTGCGAGCTGAAAATGCATTTTCAGCACTAAAAAAACAAACTTTTATAACAGCTAAACCAAACGTTTCCAATGTAAATTTCCACCTTTAGATAGTGTAAAAAGACATCCTGAAGCCTGGGCAGTCATTAATTTGATTGTCCAGTATTTCCCTTATGAGATAATGCCTCACATAGCAAATGTGTACAGTGCGAGCTGAAAATGCATTTTCAGCACTAAAAAAACCAAACTTTTATAACAGCTAAACCAAACGTTTCCAATGTAAATTTCCACCTTTATATAGTGTAAAAAGACATCCTGAAGCCTGGGCAGTCATTAATTTGATTGTCGAATATTTCCCTTATGAGATAATGCCTCTCATAGCAAATGTGTACAGCGCGAGCTGAAAATGCATTTACAGCACTAAAAAACCAAACTTTTACAACAGCTAAACCAAACGTTTCCAATGTAAATTTCCACCTTTATATAGTGTAGAAAGGCATCCTGAAGCCTGGAAAGTCATTAATTTGATTGTCCAGTATTTCCTTCATGAGATATTGCAACACTTAGAAAAAGTGTACAGCGCCAGCAGACAATGAATTTTCAGCACTAAAAAAACGAAACTTCATTAACAGCTAAAAACCAAACGTTTCCAATGTAAATTTCCACATTTATAGAGTGTAAAAAGGCATCCTGAAGCCTGGGAAGTCATTAATTTGATTGTCCAGTATTTCCCTTATGAGATAATGCCTCACATAGCAAATGTGTACAGTGCGAGCTGAAAATGCATTTTCAGCACTAAAAAACCAAACTTTTATAACAGCTAAACCAAACGTTTCCAATGTAAATTTCCACCTTTATATAGTGTAAAAAGACATCCTGAAGCCTGGGCAGTCATTAATTTGATTGTCCAGTATTTCCCTTATGAGATAATGCCTCACATAGCAAATGTGTACAGTGCGAGCTGAAAATGCATTTTCAGCACTAAAAAAACCAAACTTTTATAACAGCTAAACCAAACGTTTCCAATGTAAATTTCCACCTTTATATAGTGTAAAAAGACATCCTGAAGCCTGGGCAGTCATTAATTTGATTGTCCAGTATTTCCTTCATGAGATATTGCAACACTTAGAAAAAGTGTACAGCGCCAGCAGACAATGAATTTTCAGCACTAAAAAAACGAAACTCCATTAACAGCTAAACCAAACGTTTCCAATGTAAATTTCCACATTTATAGAGTGTAAAAAGGCATCCTGAAGCCTGGGAAGTCATTAATTTGATTGTCCAGTATTTCCCTTATGAGATAATGCCTCACATAGCAAATGTGTACAGTGCGAGCTGAAAATGCATTTTCAGCACTAAAAAACCAAACTTTTATAACAGCTAAACCAAACGTTTCCAATGTAAATTTCCACCTTTAGATAGTGTAAAAAGACATCCTGAAGCCTGGGCAGTCATTAATTTGATTGTCCAGTATTTCCCTTATGAGATAATGCCTCACATAGCAAATGTGTACAGTGCGAGCTGAAAATGCATTTTCAGCACTAAAAAACCAAACTTTTATAACAGCTAAACCAAACGTTTCCAATGTAAATTTCCACCTTTATATAGTGTAGAAAGGCATCCTGAAGCCTGGAAAGTCATTGATTTGATTGTCCAGTATTTCCTTCATGAGATATTGCAACACTTAGAAAAAGTGTACAGCGCCAGCAGACAATGAATTTTCAGCACTAAAAAAAACGAAACTTCATTAACAGCTAAACTAAACGTTTCCAATGTAAATTTCCACCTTTATATAGTGTAAAAACACATCCTGAAGCCTGGGCAGTCATTAATTTGATTGTCCAATATTTCCCTTATGAGATAATGCCTCTCATAGCAAATGTGTACAGCGCGAGCTGAAAATGCATTTACAGCACTAAAAAACCAAACTTTTATAACAGCTAAACCAAACGTTTCAAATGTAAATTTCCACCTTTATATAGTGTAGAAAGGCATCCTGAAGCCTGGAAAGTCATTAATTTGATTGTCCAGTATTTCCTTCATGAGATATTGCAACACTTAGAAAAAGTGTACAGCGCCAGCAGACAATGAATTTTCAGCACTAAAAAAACGAAACTTCATTAACAGCTAAACCAAACGTTTCCAATGTAAATTTCCACATTTATAGAGTGTAAAAAGGCATCCTGAAGCCTGGGAAGTCATTAATTTGATTGTCCAGTATTTCCCTTATGAGATAATGCCTCACATAGCAAATGTGTACAGTGCGAGCTGAAAATGCATTTTCAGCACTTAAAAAACCAAACTTTTATAACAGCTAAACCAAACGTTTCCAATGTAAATTTCCACCTTTAGATAGTGTAAAAAGACATCCTGAAGCCTGGGCAGTCATTAATTTGATTTTCCAGTATTTCCCTTATGAGATAATGCCTCACATAGCAAATGTGTACAGTGCGAGCTGAAAATGCATTTTCAGCACTAAAAAAATCAAACTTTTATAACAGCTAAACCAAACGTTTCCAATGTAAATTTCCACCTTTATATAGTGTAAAAAGACATCCTGAAGCCTGGGCAGTCATTAATTTGATTGTCCAATATTTCCCTTATGAGATAATGCCTCTCATAGCAAATGTGTACAGCGCGATCTGAAAATGCATTTACAGCACTAAAAAACCAAACTTTTATAACAGCTAAACCAAACGTTTCCAATGTAAATTTCCACCTTTATATAGTGTAAAAAGACATCCTGAAGCCTGGGCAGTCATTAATTTGATTGTCCAATATTTCCCTTATGAGATAATGCCTCTCATAGCAAATGTGTACAGCGCGAGCTGAAAATGCATTTACAGCACTAAAAAACCAAACTTTTATAACAGCTAAACCAAACGTTTCCAATGTAAATTTCCACCTTTATATAGTGTAGAAAGGCATCCTGAAGCCTGGAAAGTCATTAATTTGATTGTCCAGTATTTCCTTCATGAGATATTGCAACACTTAGAAAAAGTGTACAGCGCCAGCAGACAATGAATTTTCAGCACTAAAAAAAACGAAACTTCATTAACAGCTAAACTAAACGTTTCCAATGTAAATTTCCACCTTTATATAGTGTAAAAAGACATCCTGAAGCCTGGGCAGTCATTAATTTGATTGTCCAATATTTCCCTTATGAGATAATGCCTCTCATAGCAAATGTGTACAGCGCGAGCTGAAAATGCATTTACAGCACTAAAAAACCAAACTTTTATAACAGCTAAACCAAACGTTTCCAATGTAAATTTCCACCTTTATATAGTGTAGAAAGGCATCCTGAAGCCTGGAAAGTCATTAATTTGATTGTCCAGTATTTCCTTCATGAGATATTGCAACACTTAGAAAAAGTGTACAGCGCCAGCAGACAATGAATTTTCAGCACTAAAAATACGAAACTTCATTAACAGCTAAACTAAACGTTTCCAATGTATATTTCCACCTTTATATAGTGTAAAAAGACATCCTGAAGCCTGGGCAGTCATTAATTTGATTGTCCAGTATTTCCCTTATGAGATAATGCCTCACATAGCAAATGTGTACAGCGCGAGCTGAAAATGCATTTACAGCACTAAAAAACCAAACTTTTATAACAGCTAAACCAAACGTTTCCAATGTAAATTTCCACCTTTATATAGTGTAGAAAGGCATCCTGAAGCCTGGAAAGTCATTAATTTGATTGTCCAGTATTTCCTTCATGAGATATTGCAACACTTAGAAAAAGTGTACAGCGCCAGCAGACAATGAATTTTCAGCACTAAAAAAACGAAACTTCATTAACAGCTAAAAACCAAACGTTTCCAATGTAAATTTCCACCTTTATATAGTGTAAAAAGACATCCTGAAGCCTGGGCAGTCATTAATTTGATTGTCCAATATTTCCCTTATGAGATAATGCCTCTCATAGCAAATGTGTACAGCGCGAGCTGAAAATGCATTTACAGCACTAAAAAACCAAACTTTTACAACAGCTAAACCAAACGTTTCCAATGTAAATTTCCACCTTTATATAGTGTAGAAAGGCATCCTGAAGCCTGGAAAGTCATTAATTTGATTGTCCAGTATTTCCTTCATGAGATATTGCAACACTTAGAAAAAGTGTACAGCGCCAGCAGACAATGAATTTTCAGCACTAAAAAAACGAAACTTCATTAACAGCTAAAAACCAAACGTTTCCAATGTAAATTTCCACATTTATAGAGTGTAAAAAGGCATCCTGAAGCCTGGGAAGTCATTAATTTGATTGTCCAGTATTTCCCTTATGAGATAATGCCTCACATAGCAAATGTGTACAGTGCGAGCTGAAAATGCATTTTCAGCACTAAAAAACCAAACTTTTATAAAAGCTAAACCAAACGTTTCCAATGTAAATTTCCACCTTTATATAGTGTAAAAAGACATCCTGAAGCCTGGGCAGTCATTAATTTGATTGTCCAGTATTTCCCTTATGAGATAATGCCTCACATAGCAAATGTGTACAGTGCGAGCTGAAAATGCATTTTCAGCACTAAAAAAACAAACTTTTATAACAGCTAAACCAAACGTTTCCAATGTACATTTCCACCTTTATATAGTGTAGAAAGGCATCCTGAAGCCTGGAAAGTCATTAATTTGATTGTCCAGTATTTCCTTCATGAGATATTGCAACACTTAGAAAAAGTGTACAGCGCCAGCAGACAATGAATTTTCAGCACTAAAAAAACGAAACTTCATTAACAGCTAAACCAAACGTTTCCAATGTAAATTTCCACATTTATAGAGTGTAAAAAGGCATCCTGAAGCCTGGGAAGTCATTAATTTGATTGTCCAGTATTTCCCTTATGAGATAATGCCTCACATAGCAAATGTGTACAGTGCGAGCTGAAAATGCATTTACAGCACTAAAAAAACCAAACTTTTATAACAGCTAAACTAAACGTTTCCAATGTAAATTTCCACCTTTATATAGTGTAGAAAGGCATCCTGAAGCCTGGAAAGTCATTGATTTGATTGTCCAGTATTTCCTTCATGAGATATTGCAACACTTAGAAAAAGTGTACAGCGCCAGCAGACAATGAATTTTCAGCACTAAAAAAACGAAACTTCATTAACAGCTAAACTAAACGTTTCCAATGTAAATTTCCAACTTTATATAGAGTAAAAAGACATCCTGAAGCCTGGGCAGCCATTAATTTGATTGTCCAATATTTCCCTTATGAGATAATGCCTCTCATAGCAAATGTGTACAGCGCGAGCTGAAAATGCATTTACAGCACTAAAAAACCAAACTTTTATAACAGCTAAACCAAACGTTTCCAATGTAAATTTCCACCTTTATATAGTGTAAAAAGACATCCTGAAGCCTGGGCAGTCATTAATTTGATTGTCCAATATTTCCCTTATGAGATAATGCCTCTCATAGCAAATGTGTACAGCGCGAGCTGAAAATGCATTTACAGCACTAAAAAACCAAACTTTTATAACAGCTAAACCAAACGTTTCCAATGTAAATTTCCACCTTTATATAGTGTAGAAAGGCATCCTGAAGCCTGGAAAGTCATTAATTTGATTGTCCAGTATTTCCTTCATGAGATATTGCAACACTTAGAAAAAGTGTACAGCGCCAGCAGACAATGAATTTTCAGCACTAAAAAAACGAAACTTCATTAACAGCTAAAAACCAAACGTTTCCAATGTAAATTTCCACCTTTATATAGTGTAAAAAGACATCCTGAAGCCTGGGCAGTCATTAATTTGATTGTCCAATATTTCCCTTATGAGATAATGCCTCTCATAGCAAATGTGTACAGCGCGAGCTGAAAATGCATTTATAGCACTAAAAAACCAAACTTTTATAACAGCTAAACCAAACGTTTCAAATGTAAATTTCCACTTTTATATAGTGTAGAAAGGCATCCTGAAGCCTGGAAAGTCATTAATTTGATTGTCCAGTATTTCCTTCATGAGATATTGCAACACTTAGAAAAAGTGTACAGCGCCAGCAGACAATGAATTTTCAGCACTAAAAAAACGAAACTCCATTAACAGCTAAACCAAACGTTTCCAATGTAAATTTCCACATTTATAGAGTGTAAAAAGGCATCCTGAAGCCTGGGAAGTCATTAATTTGATTGTCCAGTATTTCCTTCATGAGATATTGCAACACTTAGAAAAAGTGTACAGCGCCAGCAGACAATGAATTTTCAGCACTAAAAAAACGAAACTCCATTAACAGCTAAACCAAACGTTTCCAATGTAAATTTCCACATTTATAGAGTGTAAAAAGGCATCCTGAAGCCTGGGAAGTCATTAATTTGATTGTCCAATATTTCCCTTATGAGATAATGCCTCACATAGCAAATGTGTACAGTGCGAGCTGAAAATGCATTTTCAGCACTAAAAAAACAAACTTTTATAACAGCTAAACCAAACGTTTCCAATGTAAATTTCCACCTTTAGATAGTGTAAAAAGACATCCTGAAGCCTGGGCAGTCATTAATTTGATTGTCCAGTATTTCCCTTATGAGATAATGCCTCACATAGCAAATGTGTACAGTGCGAGCTGAAAATGCATTTTCAGCACTAAAAAAACCAAACTTTTATAACAGCTAAACCAAACGTTTCCAATGTAAATTTCCACCTTTATATAGTGTAAAAAGACATCCTGAAGCCTGGGCAGTCATTAATTTGATTGTCGAATATTTCCCTTATGAGATAATGCCTCTCATAGCAAATGTGTACAGCGCGAGCTGAAAATGCATTTACAGCACTAAAAAACCAAACTTTTACAACAGCTAAACCAAACGTTTCCAATGTAAATTTCCACCTTTATATAGTGTAGAAAGGCATCCTGAAGCCTGGAAAGTCATTAATTTGATTGTCCAGTATTTCCTTCATGAGATATTGCAACACTTAGAAAAAGTGTACAGCGCCAGCAGACAATGAATTTTCAGCACTAAAAAAACGAAACTTCATTAACAGCTAAAAACCAAACGTTTCCAATGTAAATTTCCACATTTATAGAGTGTAAAAAGGCATCCTGAAGCCTGGGAAGTCATTAATTTGATTGTCCAGTATTTCCCTTATGAGATAATGCCTCACATAGCAAATGTGTACAGTGCGAGCTGAAAATGCATTTTCAGCACTAAAAAACCAAACTTTTATAACAGCTAAACCAAACGTTTCCAATGTAAATTTCCACCTTTATATAGTGTAAAAAGACATCCTGAAGCCTGGGCAGTCATTAATTTGATTGTCCAGTATTTCCCTTATGAGATAATGCCTCACATAGCAAATGTGTACAGTGCGAGCTGAAAATGCATTTTCAGCACTAAAAAAACCAAACTTTTATAACAGCTAAACCAAACGTTTCCAATGTAAATTTCCACCTTTATATAGTGTAAAAAGACATCCTGAAGCCTGGGCAGTCATTAATTTGATTGTCCAGTATTTCCTTCATGAGATATTGCAACACTTAGAAAAAGTGTACAGCGCCAGCAGACAATGAATTTTCAGCACTAAAAAAACGAAACTCCATTAACAGCTAAACCAAACGTTTCCAATGTAAATTTCCACATTTATAGAGTGTAAAAAGGCATCCTGAAGCCTGGGAAGTCATTAATTTGATTGTCCAGTATTTCCCTTATGAGATAATGCCTCACATAGCAAATGTGTACAGTGCGAGCTGAAAATGCATTTTCAGCACTAAAAAACCAAACTTTTATAACAGCTAAACCAAACGTTTCCAATGTAAATTTCCACCTTTAGATAGTGTAAAAAGACATCCTGAAGCCTGGGCAGTCATTAATTTGATTGTCCAATATTTCCCTTATGAGATAATGCCTCTCATAGCAAATGTGTACAGCGCGAGCTGAAAATGCATTTACAGCACTAAAAAACCAAACTTTTACAACAGCTAAACCAAACGTTTCCAATGTAAATTTCCACCTTTATATAGTGTAGAAAGGCATCCTGAAGCCTGGAAAGTCATTAATTTGATTGTCCAGTATTTCCTTCATGAGATATTGCAACACTTAGAAAAAGTGTACAGCGCCAGCAGACAATGAATTTTCAGCACTAAAAAAACGAAACTTCATTAACAGCTAAAAACCAAACGTTTCCAATGTAAATTTCCACATTTATAGAGTGTAAAAAGGCATCCTGAAGCCTGGGAAGTCATTAATTTGATTGTCCAGTATTTCCCTTATGAGATAATGCCTCACATAGCAAATGTGTACAGTGCGAGCTGAAAATGCATTTTCAGCACTAAAAAACCAAACTTTTATAACAGCTAAACCAAACGTTTCCAATGTAAATTTCCACATTTATAGAGTGTAAAAAGGCATCCTGAAGCCTGGGAAGTCATTAATTTGATTGTCCAGTATTTCCCTTATGAGATAATGCCTCACATAGCAAATGTGTACAGTGCGAGCTGAAAATGCATTTTCAGCACTAAAAAACCAAACTTTTATAACAGCTAAACCAAACGTTTCCAATGTAAATTTCCACCTTTATATAGTGTAAAAAGACATCCTGAAGCCTGGGCAGTCATTAATTTGATTGTCCAATATTTCCCTAATGAGACAATGCCTCTCATAGCAAATGTGTACAGCGCGAGCTGAAAATGCATTTACAGCACTAAAAAAACAAACTTTTATAACAGCTAAACCAAACGTTTCCAATGTACATTTCCACCTTTATATAGTGTAGAAAGGCATCCTGAAGCCTGGAAAGTCATTAATTTGATTGTCCAGTATTTCCTTCATGAGATATTGCAACACTTAGAAAAAGTGTACAGCGCCAGCAGACAATGAATTTTCAGCACTAAAAAAACGAAACTTCATTAACAGCTAAACCAAACGTTTCCAATGTAAATTTCCACATTTATAGAGTGTAAAAAGGCATCCTGAAGCCTGGGAAGTCATTAATTTGATTGTCCAGTATTTCCCTTATGAGATAATGCCTCACATAGCAAATGTGTACAGTGCGAGCTGAAAATGCATTTACAGCACTAAAAAAACCAAACTTTTATAACAGCTAAACTAAACGTTTCCAATGTAAATTTCCACCTTTATATAGTGTAGAAAGGCATCCTGAAGCCTGGAAAGTCATTGATTTGATTGTCCAGTATTTCCTTCATGAGATATTGCAACACTTAGAAAAAGTGTACAGCGCCAGCAGACAATGAATTTTCAGCACTAAAAAAACGAAACTTCATTAACAGCTAAACTAAACGTTTCCAATGTAAATTTCCAACTTTATATAGAGTAAAAAGACATCCTGAAGCCTGGGCAGCCATTAATTTGATTGTCCAATATTTCCCTTATGAGATAATGCCTCTCATAGCAAATGTGTACAGCGCGAGCTGAAAATGCATTTACAGCACTAAAAAACCAAACTTTTATAACAGCTAAACCAAACGTTTCCAATGTAAATTTCCACCTTTATATAGTGTAAAAAGACATCCTGAAGCCTGGGCAGTCATTAATTTGATTGTCCAATATTTCCCTTATGAGATAATGCCTCTCATAGCAAATGTGTACAGCGCGAGCTGAAAATGCATTTACAGCACTAAAAAAACAAACTTTTATAACAGCTAAACCAAACGTTTCCAATGTAAATTTCCACCTTTATATAGTGTAGAAAGGCATCCTGAAGCCTGGAAAGTCATTAATTTGATTGTCCAGTATTTCCTTCATGAGATATTGCAACACTTAGAAAAAGTGTACAGCGCCAGCAGACAATGAATTTTCAGCACTAAAAAAACGAAACTTCATTAACAGCTAAAGCAAACGTTTCCAATGTAAATTTCCACATTTATAGAGTGTAAAAAGGCATCCTGAAGCCTGGGAAGTCATTAATTTGATTGTCCAGTATTTCCCTTATGAGATAATGCCTCACATAGCAAATGTGTACAGTGCGAGCTGAAAATGCATTTTCAGCACTAAAAAACCAAACTTTTATAACAGCTAAACCAAACGTTTCCAATGTAAATTTCCACCTTTATATAGTGTAAAAAGACATCCTGAAGCCTGGGCAGTCATTAATTTGATTGTCCAGTATTTCCCTTATGAGATAATGCCTCACATAGCAAATGTGTACAGCGCGAGCTGAAAATGCATTTACAGCACTAAAAAAACAAACTTTTATAACAGCTAAACCAAACGTTTCCAATGTAAATTTCCACCTTTATATAGTGTAAAAAGACATCCTGAAGCCTGGGCAGTCATTAATTTGATTGTCCAATATTTCCCTTATGAGATAATGCCTCTCATAGCAAATGTGTACAGCGCGAGCTGAAAATGCATTTACAGCACTAAAAAACCAAACTTTTATAACAGCTAAACCAAACGTTTCAAATGTAAATTTCCACCTTTATATAGTGTAGAAAGGCATCCTGAAGCCTGGAAAGTCATTAATTTGATTGTCCAGTATTTCCTTCATGAGATATTGCAACACTTAGAAAAAGTGTACAGCGCCAGCAGACAATGAATTTTCAGCACTAAAAAAACGAAACTCCATTAACAGCTAAACCAAACGTTTCCAATGTAAATTTCCACATTTATAGAGTGTAAAAAGGCATCCTGAAGCCTGGGAAGTCATTAATTTGATTGTCCAGTATTTCCCTTATGAGATAATGCCTCACATAGCAAATGTGTACAGTGCGAGCTGAAAATGCATTTTCAGCACTAAAAAACCAAACTTTTATAACAGCTAAACCAAACGTTTCCAATGTAAATTTCCACCTTTAGATAGTGTAAAAAGACATCCTGAAGCCTGGGCAGTCATTAATTTGATTGTCCAGTATTTCCCTTATGAGATAATGCCTCACATAGCAAATGTGTACAGTGCGAGCTGAAAATGCATTTTCAGCACTAAAAAAACCAAACTTTTATAACAGCTAAACCAAACGTTTCCAATGTAAATGTCCACCTTTATATAGTGTAAAAAGACATCCTGAAGCCTGGGCAGTCATTAATTTGATTGTCGAATATTTCCCTTATGAGATAATGCCTCTCATAGCAAATGTGTACAGCGCGAGCTGAAAATGCATTTACAGCACTAAAAAACCAAACTTTTACAACAGCTAAACCAAACGTTTCCAATGTAAATTTCCACCTTTATATAGTGTAGAAAGGCATCCTGAAGCCTGGAAAGTCATTAATTTGATTGTCCAGTATTTCCTTCATGAGATATTGCAACACTTAGAAAAAGTGTACAGCGCCAGCAGACAATGAATTTTCAGCACTAAAAAAACGAAACTTCATTAACAGCTAAAAACCAAACGTTTCCAATGTAAATTTCCACATTTATAGAGTGTAAAAAGGCATCCTGAAGCCTGGGAAGTCATTAATTTGATTGTCCAGTATTTCCCTTATGAGATAATGCCTCACATAGCAAATGTGTACAGTGCGAGCTGAAAATGCATTTTCAGCACTAAAAAACCAAACTTTTATAACAGCTAAACCAAACGTTTCCAATGTAAATTTCCACCTTTATATAGTGTAAAAAGACATCCTGAAGCCTGGGCAGTCATTAATTTGATTGTCCAGTATTTCCCTTATGAGATAATGCCTCACATAGCAAATGTGTACAGTGCGAGCTGAAAATGCATTTTCAGCACTAAAAAAACCAAACTTTTATAACAGCTAAACCAAACGTTTCCAATGTAAATGTCCACCTTTATATAGTGTAAAAAGACATCCTGAAGCCTGGGCAGTCATTAATTTGATTGTCGAATATTTCCCTTATGAGATAATGCCTCTCATAGCAAATGTGTACAGCGCGAGCTGAAAATGCATTTACAGCACTAAAAAACCAAACTTTTACAACAGCTAAACCAAACGTTTCCAATGTAAATTTCCACCTTTATATAGTGTAGAAAGGCATCCTGAAGCCTGGAAAGTCATTAATTTGATTGTCCAGTATTTCCTTCATGAGATATTGCAACACTTAGAAAAAGTGTACAGCGCCAGCAGACAATGAATTTTCAGCACTAAAAAAACGAAACTTCATTAACAGCTAAAAACCAAACGTTTCCAATGTAAATTTCCACATTTATAGAGTGTAAAAAGGCATCCTGAAGCCTGGGAAGTCATTAATTTGATTGTCCAGTATTTCCCTTATGACATAATGCCTCACATAGCAAACGTGTACAGTGCGAGCTGAAAATGCATTTTCAGCACTAAAAAACCAAACTTTTATAACAGCTAAACCAAACGTTTCCAATGTAAATTTCCACCTTTATATAGTGTAAAAAGACATCCTGAAGCCTGGGCAGTCATTAATTTGATTGTCCAGTATTTCCCTTATGAGATAATGCCTCACATAGCAAATGTGTACAGTGCGAGCTGAAAATGCATTTTCAGCACTAAAAAAACAAACTTTTATAACAGCTAAACCAAACGTTTCCAATGTACATTTCCACCTTTATATAGTGTAGAAAGGCATCCTGAAGCCTGGAAAGTCATTAATTTGATTGTCCAGTATTTCCTTCATGAGATATTGCAACACTTAGAAAAAGTGTACAGCGCCAGCAGACAATGAATTTTCAGCACTAAAAAAACGAAACTTCATTAACAGCTAAACCAAACGTTTCCAATGTAAATTTCCACATTTATAGAGTGTAAAAAGGCATCCTGAAGCCTGGGAAGTCATTAATTTGATTGTCCAGTATTTCCCTTATGAGATAATGCCTCACATAGCAAATGTGTACAGTGCGAGCTGAAAATGCATTTACAGCACTAAAAAACCAAACTTTTATAACAGCTAAACCAAACGTTTCCAATGTAAATTTCCACCTTTATATAGTGTAGAAAGGCATCCTGAAGCCTGGAAAGTCATTGATTTGATTGTCCAGTATTTCCTTCATGAGATATTGCAACACTTAGAAAAAGTGTACAGCGCCAGCAGACAATGAATTTTCAGCACTAAAAAAAACGAAACTTCATTAACAGCTAAACTAAACGTTTCCAATGTAAATTTCCACCTTTATATAGTGTAAAAACACATCCTGAAGCCTGGGCAGTCATTAATTTGATTGTCCAATATTTCCCTTATGAGATAATGCCTCTCATAGCAAATGTGTACAGCGCGAGCTGAAAATGCATTTACAGCACTAAAAAACCAAACTTTTATAACAGCTAAACCAAACGTTTCAAATGTAAATTTCCACCTTTATATAGTGTAGAAAGGCATCCTGAAGCCTGGAAAGTCATTAATTTGATTGTCCAGTATTTCCTTCATGAGATATTGCAACACTTAGAAAAAGTGTACAGCGCCAGCAGACAATGAATTTTCAGCACTAAAAAAACGAAACTTCATTAACAGCTAAACCAAACGTTTCCAATGTAAATTTCCACATTTATAGAGTGTAAAAAGGCATCCTGAAGCCTGGGAAGTCATTAATTTGATTGTCCAGTATTTCCCTTATGAGATAATGCCTCACATAGCAAATGTGTACAGTGCGAGCTGAAAATGCATTTTCAGCACTTAAAAAACCAAACTTTTATAACAGCTAAACCAAACGTTTCCAATGTAAATTTCCACCTTTAGATAGTGTAAAAAGACATCCTGAAGCCTGGGCAGTCATTAATTTGATTGTCCAGTATTTCCCTTATGAGATAATGCCTCACATAGCAAATGTGTACAGTGCGAGCTGAAAATGCATTTTCAGCACTAAAAAAATCAAACTTTTATAACAGCTAAACCAAACGTTTCCAATGTAAATTTCCACCTTTATATAGTGTAAAAAGACATCCTGAAGCCTGGGCAGTCATTAATTTGATTGTCCAATATTTCCCTTATGAGATAATGCCTCTCATAGCAAATGTGTACAGCGCGATCTGAAAATGCATTTACAGCACTAAAAAACCAAACTTTTATAACAGCTAAACCAAACGTTTCCAATGTAAATTTCCACCTTTATATAGTGTAAAAAGACATCCTGAAGCCTGGGCAGTCATTAATTTGATTGTCCAATATTTCCCTTATGAGATAATGCCTCTCATAGCAAATGTGTACAGCGCGAGCTGAAAATGCATTTACAGCACTAAAAAACCAAACTTTTATAACAGCTAAACCAAACGTTTCCAATGTAAATTTCCACCTTTATATAGTGTAGAAAGGCATCCTGAAGCCTGGAAAGTCATTAATTTGATTGTCCAGTATTTCCTTCATGAGATATTGCAACACTTAGAAAAAGTGTACAGCGCCAGCAGACAATGAATTTTCAGCACTAAAAAAAACGAAACTTCATTAACAGCTAAACTAAACGTTTCCAATGTAAATTTCCACCTTTATATAGTGTAAAAAGACATCCTGAAGCCTGGGCAGTCATTAATTTGATTGTCCAATATTTCCCTTATGAGATAATGCCTCTCATAGCAAATGTGTACAGCGCGAGCTGAAAATGCATTTACAGCACTAAAAAACCAAACTTTTATAACAGCTAAACCAAACGTTTCCAATGTAAATTTCCACCTTTATATAGTGTAGAAAGGCATCCTGAAGCCTGGAAAGTCATTAATTTGATTGTCCAGTATTTCCTTCATGAGATATTGCAACACTTAGAAAAAGTGTACAGCGCCAGCAGACAATGAATTTTCAGCACTAAAAAAAACGAAACTTCATTAACAGCTAAACTAAACGTTTCCAATGTAAATTTCCACCTTTATATAGTGTAAAAAGACATCCTGAAGCCTGGGCAGTCATTAATTTGATTGTCCAATATTTCCCTTATGAGATAATGCCTCTCATAGCAAATGTGTACAGCGCGAGCTGAAAATGCATTTACAGCACTAAAAAACCAAACTTTTATAACAGCTAAACCAAACGTTTCCAATGTAAATTTCCACCTTTATATAGTGTAGAAAGGCATCCTGAAGCCTGGAAAGTCATTAATTTGATTGTCCAGTATTTCCTTCATGAGATATTGCAACACTTAGAAAAAGTGTACAGCGCCAGCAGACAATGAATTTTCAGCACTAAAAATACGAAACTTCATTAACAGCTAAACTAAACGTTTCCAATGTAAATTTCCACCTTTATATAGTGTAAAAAGACATCCTGAAGCCTGGGCAGTCATTAATTTGATTGTCCAATATTTCCCTTATGAGATAATGCCTCTCATAGCAAATGTGTACAGCGCGAGCTGAAAATGCATTTACAGCACTAAAAAACCAAACTTTTATAACAGCTAAACCAAACGTTTCCAATGTAAATTTCCACCTTTATATAGTGTAGAAAGGCATCCTGAAGCCTGGAAAGTCATTGATTTGATTGTCCAGTATTTCCTTCATGAGATATTGCAACACTTAGAAAAAGTGTACAGCGCCAGCAGACAATGAATTTTCAGCACTAAAAAAACGAAACTTCATTAACAGCTAAACTAAACGTTTCCAATGTAAATTTCCAACTTTATATAGAGTAAAAAGACATCCTGAAGCCTGGGCAGCCATTAATTTGATTGTCCAATATTTCCCTTATGAGATAATGCCTCTCATAGCAAATGTGTACAGCGCGAGCTGAAAATGCATTTACAGCACTAAAAAACCAAACTTTTATAACAGCTAAACCAAACGTTTCCAATGTAAATTTCCACCTTTATATAGTGTAAAAAGACATCCTGAAGCCTGGGCAGTCATTAATTTGATTGTCCAATATTTCCCTTATGAGATAATGCCTCTCATAGCAAATGTGTACAGCGCGAGCTGAAAATGCATTTACAGCACTAAAAAACCAAACTTTTATAACAGCTAAACCAAACGTTTCCAATGTACATTTCCACCTTTATATAGTGTAGAAAGGCATCCTGAAGCCTGGAAAGTCATTAATTTGATTGTCCAGTATTTCCTTCATGAGATATTGCAACACTTAGAAAAAGTGTACAGCGCCAGCAGACAATGAATTTTCAGCACTAAAAAAACGAAACTTCATTAACAGCTAAACCAAACGTTTCCAATGTAAATTTCCACATTTATAGAGTGTAAAAAGGCATCCTGAAGCCTGGGAAGTCATTAATTTGATTGTCCAGTATTTCCCTTATGAGATAATGCCTCACATAGCAAATGTGTACAGTGCGAGCTGAAAATGCATTTTCAGCACTAAAAAACCCAACTTTTATAACAGCTAAACCAAACGTTTCCAATGTAAGCTTCCACCTTTATATAGTGTAAAAAGACATCCTGAAGCCTGGGCAGTCATTAATTTGATTGTCCAGTATTTCCCTTATGAGATAATGCCTCACATAGCAAATGTGTACAGTGCGAGCTGAAAATGCATTTTCAGCACTAAAAAAACCAAACTTTTATAACAGCTAAACCAAACGTTTCCAATGTAAATTTCCACCTTTATATAGTGTAAAAAGACATCCTGAAGCCTGGGCAGTCATTAATTTGATTGTCCAGTATTTCCTTCATGAGATATTGCAACACTTAGAAAAAGTGTACAGCGCCAGCAGACAATGAATTTTCAGCACTAAAAAAACGAAACTCCATTAACAGCTAAACCAAACGTTTCCAATGTAAATTTCCACATTTATAGAGTGTAAAAAGGCATCCTGAAGCCTGGGAAGTCATTAATTTGATTGTCCAGTATTTCCCTTATGAGATAATGCCTCACATAGCAAATGTGTACAGTGCGAGCTGAAAATGCATTTTCAGCACTAAAAAACCAAACTTTTATAACAGCTAAACCAAACGTTTCCAATGTAAGCTTCCACCTTTATATAGTGTAAAAAGACATCCTGAAGCCTGGGCAGTCATTAATTTGATTGTCCAGTATTTCCCTTATGAGATAATGCCTCACATAGCAAATGTGTACAGTGCGAGCTGAAAATGCATTTTCAGCACTAAAAAAACCAAACTTTTATAACAGCTAAACCAAACGTTTCCAATGTAAATTTCCACCTTTATATAGTGTAAAAAGACATCCTGAAGCCTGGGCAGTCATTAATTTGATTGTCCAGTATTTCCTTCATGAGATATTGCAACACTTAGAAAAAGTGTACAGCGCCAGCAGACAATGAATTTTCAGCACTAAAAAAACGAAACTCCATTAACAGCTAAACCAAACGTTTCCAATGTAAATTTCCACATTTATAGAGTGTAAAAAGGCATCCTGAAGCCTGGGAAGTCATTAATTTGATTGTCCAGTATTTCCCTTATGAGATAATGCCTCACATAGCAAATGTGTACAGTGCGAGCTGAAAATGCATTTTCAGCACTAAAAAACCAAACTTTTATAACAGCTAAACCAAACGTTTCCAATGTAAATTTCCACCTTTAGATAGTGTAAAAAGACATCCTGAAGCCTGGGCAGTCATTAATTTGATTGTCCAATATTTCCCTTATGAGATAATGCCTCTCATAGCAAATGTGTACAGCGCGAGCTGAAAATGCATTTACAGCACTAAAAAACCAAACTTTTACAACAGCTAAACCAAACGTTTCCAATGTAAATTTCCACCTTTATATAGTGTAGAAAGGCATCCTGAAGCCTGGAAAGTCATTAATTTGATTGTCCAGTATTTCCTTCATGAGATATTGCAACACTTAGAAAAAGTGTACAGCGCCAGCAGACAATGAATTTTCAGCACTAAAAAAACGAAACTTCATTAACAGCTAAAAACCAAACGTTTCCAATGTAAATTTCCACATTTATAGAGTGTAAAAAGGCATCCTGAAGCCTGGGAAGTCATTAATTTGATTGTCCAGTATTTCCCTTATGAGATAATGCCTCACATAGCAAATGTGTACAGTGCGAGCTGAAAATGCATTTTCAGCACTAAAAAACCAAACTTTTATAACAGCTAAACCAAACGTTTCCAATGTAAATTTCCACATTTATAGAGTGTAAAAAGGCATCCTGAAGCCTGGGAAGTCATTAATTTGATTGTCCAGTATTTCCCTTATGAGATAATGCCTCACATAGCAAATGTGTACAGTGCGAGCTGAAAATGCATTTTCAGCACTAAAAAACCAAACTTTTATAACAGCTAAACCAAACGTTTCCAATGTAAATTTCCACCTTTATATAGTGTAAAAAGACATCCTGAAGCCTGGGCAGTCATTAATTTGATTGTCCAATATTTCCCTAATGAGACAATGCCTCTCATAGCAAATGTGTACAGCGCGAGCTGAAAATGCATTTACAGCACTAAAAAAACAAACTTTTATAACAGCTAAACCAAACGTTTCCAATGTACATTTCCACCTTTATATAGTGTAGAAAGGCATCCTGAAGCCTGGAAAGTCATTAATTTGATTGTCCAGTATTTCCTTCATGAGATATTGCAACACTTAGAAAAAGTGTACAGCGCCAGCAGACAATGAATTTTCAGCACTAAAAAAACGAAACTTCATTAACAGCTAAACCAAACGTTTCCAATGTAAATTTCCACATTTATAGAGTGTAAAAAGGCATCCTGAAGCCTGGGAAGTCATTAATTTGATTGTCCAGTATTTCCCTTATGAGATAATGCCTCACATAGCAAATGTGTACAGTGCGAGCTGAAAATGCATTTACAGCACTAAAAAAACCAAACTTTTATAACAGCTAAACTAAACGTTTCCAATGTAAATTTCCACCTTTATATAGTGTAGAAAGGCATCCTGAAGCCTGGAAAGTCATTGATTTGATTGTCCAGTATTTCCTTCATGAGATATTGCAACACTTAGAAAAAGTGTACAGCGCCAGCAGACAATGAATTTTCAGCACTAAAAAAACGAAACTTCATTAACAGCTAAACTAAACGTTTCCAATGTAAATTTCCAACTTTATATAGAGTAAAAAGACATCCTGAAGCCTGGGCAGCCATTAATTTGATTGTCCAATATTTCCCTTATGAGATAATGCCTCTCATAGCAAATGTGTACAGCGCGAGCTGAAAATGCATTTACAGCACTAAAAAACCAAACTTTTATAACAGCTAAACCAAACGTTTCCAATGTAAATTTCCACCTTTATATAGTGTAAAAAGACATCCTGAAGCCTGGGCAGTCATTAATTTGATTGTCCAATATTTCCCTTATGAGATAATGCCTCTCATAGCAAATGTGTACAGCGCGAGCTGAAAATGCATTTACAGCACTAAAAAAACAAACTTTTATAACAGCTAAACCAAACGTTTCCAATGTAAATTTCCACCTTTATATAGTGTAGAAAGGCATCCTGAAGCCTGGAAAGTCATTAATTTGATTGTCCAGTATTTCCTTCATGAGATATTGCAACACTTAGAAAAAGTGTACAGCGCCAGCAGACAATGAATTTTCAGCACTAAAAAAACGAAACTTCATTAACAGCTAAAGCAAACGTTTCCAATGTAAATTTCCACATTTATAGAGTGTAAAAAGGCATCCTGAAGCCTGGGAAGTCATTAATTTGATTGTCCAGTATTTCCCTTATGAGATAATGCCTCACATAGCAAATGTGTACAGTGCGAGCTGAAAATGCATTTTCAGCACTAAAAAACCAAACTTTTATAACAGCTAAACCAAACGTTTCCAATGTAAATTTCCACCTTTATATAGTGTAAAAAGACATCCTGAAGCCTGGGCAGTCATTAATTTGATTGTCCAGTATTTCCCTTATGAGATAATGCCTCACATAGCAAATGTGTACAGTGCGAGCTGAAAATGCATTTTCAGCACTAAAAAACCAAACTTTTATAACAGCTAAACCAAACGTTTCCAATGTAAATTTCCACCTTTAGATAGTGTAAAAAGACATCCTGAAGCCTGGGCAGTCATTAATTTGATTGTCCAGTATTTCCCTTATGAGATAATGCCTCACATAGCAAATGTGTACAGTGCGAGCTGAAAATGCATTTTCAGCACTAAAAAACCCAACTTTTATAACAGCTAAACCAAACGTTTCCAATGTAAGCTTCCACCTTTATATAGTGTAAAAAGACATCCTGAAGCCTGGGCAGTCATTAATTTGATTGTCCAGTATTTCCCTTATGAGATACTGCCTCACATAGCAAATGTGTACAGTGCGAGCTGAAAATGCATTTTCAGCACTAAAAAAACCAAACTTTTATAACAGCTAAACCAAACGTTTCCAATGTAAATTTCCACCTTTATATAGTGTAAAAAGACATCCTGAAGCCTGGGCAGTCATTAATTTGATTGTCCAGTATTTCCTTCATGAGATATTGCAACACTTAGAAAAAGTGTACAGCGCCAGCAGACAATGAATTTTCAGCACTAAAAAAACGAAACTCCATTAACAGCTAAACCAAACGTTTCCAATGTAAATTTCCACATTTATAGAGTGTAAAAAGGCATCCTGAAGCCTGGGAAGTCATTAATTTGATTGTCCAGTATTTCCCTTATGAGATAATGCCTCACATAGCAAATGTGTACAGTGCGAGCTGAAAATGCATTTTCAGCACTAAAAAACCAAACTTTTATAACAGCTAAACCAAACGTTTCCAATGTAAGCTTCCACCTTTATATAGTGTAAAAAGACATCCTGAAGCCTGGGCAGTCATTAATTTGATTGTCCAGTATTTCCCTTATGAGATAATGCCTCACATAGCAAATGTGTACAGTGCGAGCTGAAAATGCATTTTCAGCACTAAAAAAACCAAACTTTTATAACAGCTAAACCAAACGTTTCCAATGTAAATTTCCACCTTTATATAGTGTAAAAAGACATCCTGAAGCCTGGGCAGTCATTAATTTGATTGTCCAGTATTTCCTTCATGAGATATTGCAACACTTAGAAAAAGTGTACAGCGCCAGCAGACAATGAATTTTCAGCACTAAAAAAACGAAACTCCATTAACAGCTAAACCAAACGTTTCCAATGTAAATTTCCACATTTATAGAGTGTAAAAAGGCATCCTGAAGCCTGGGAAGTCATTAATTTGATTGTCCAGTATTTCCCTTATGAGATAATGCCTCACATAGCAAATGTGTACAGTGCGAGCTGAAAATGCATTTTCAGCACTAAAAAACCAAACTTTTATAACAGCTAAACCAAACGTTTCCAATGTAAATTTCCACCTTTAGATAGTGTAAAAAGACATCCTGAAGCCTGGGCAGTCATTAATTTGATTGTCCAATATTTCCCTTATGAGATAATGCCTCTCATAGCAAATGTGTACAGCGCGAGCTGAAAATGCATTTACAGCACTAAAAAACCAAACTTTTACAACAGCTAAACCAAACGTTTCCAATGTAAATTTCCACCTTTATATAGTGTAGAAAGGCATCCTGAAGCCTGGAAAGTCATTAATTTGATTGTCCAGTATTTCCTTCATGAGATATTGCAACACTTAGAAAAAGTGTACAGCGCCAGCAGACAATGAATTTTCAGCACTAAAAAAACGAAACTTCATTAACAGCTAAAAACCAAACGTTTCCAATGTAAATTTCCACATTTATAGAGTGTAAAAAGGCATCCTGAAGCCTGGGAAGTCATTAATTTGATTGTCCAGTATTTCCCTTATGAGATAATGCCTCACATAGCAAATGTGTACAGTGCGAGCTGAAAATGCATTTTCAGCACTAAAAAACCAAACTTTTATAACAGCTAAACCAAACGTTTCCAATGTAAATTTCCACCTTTATATAGTGTAAAAAGACATCCTGAAGCCTGGGCAGTCATTAATTTGATTGTCCAATATTTCCCTAATGAGACAATGCCTCTCATAGCAAATGTGTACAGCGCGAGCTGAAAATGCATTTACAGCACTAAAAAAACAAACTTTTATAACAGCTAAACCAAACGTTTCCAATGTACATTTCCACCTTTATATAGTGTAGAAAGGCATCCTGAAGCCTGGAAAGTCATTAATTTGATTGTCCAGTATTTCCTTCATGAGATATTGCAACACTTAGAAAAAGTGTACAGCGCCAGCAGACAATGAATTTTCAGCACTAAAAAAACGAAACTTCATTAACAGCTAAACCAAACGTTTCCAATGTAAATTTCCACATTTATAGAGTGTAAAAAGGCATCCTGAAGCCTGGGAAGTCATTAATTTGATTGTCCAGTATTTCCCTTATGAGATAATGCCTCACATAGCAAATGTGTACAGTGCGAGCTGAAAATGCATTTACAGCACTAAAAAAACCAAACTTTTATAACAGCTAAACTAAACGTTTCCAATGTAAATTTCCACCTTTATATAGTGTAGAAAGGCATCCTGAAGCCTGGAAAGTCATTGATTTGATTGTCCAGTATTTCCTTCATGAGATATTGCAACACTTAGAAAAAGTGTACAGCGCCAGCAGACAATGAATTTTCAGCACTAAAAAAACGAAACTTCATTAACAGCTAAACTAAACGTTTCCAATGTAAATTTCCAACTTTATATAGAGTAAAAAGACATCCTGAAGCCTGGGCAGCCATTAATTTGATTGTCCAATATTTCCCTTATGAGATAATGCCTCTCATAGCAAATGTGTACAGCGCGAGCTGAAAATGCATTTACAGCACTAAAAAACCAAACTTTTATAACAGCTAAACCAAACGTTTCCAATGTAAATTTCCACCTTTATATAGTGTAAAAAGACATCCTGAAGCCTGGGCAGTCATTAATTTGATTGTCCAATATTTCCCTTATGAGATAATGCCTCTCATAGCAAATGTGTACAGCGCGAGCTGAAAATGCATTTACAGCACTAAAAAAACAAACTTTTATAACAGCTAAACCAAACGTTTCCAATGTAAATTTCCACCTTTATATAGTGTAGAAAGGCATCCTGAAGCCTGGAAAGTCATTAATTTGATTGTCCAGTATTTCCTTCATGAGATATTGCAACACTTAGAAAAAGTGTACAGCGCCAGCAGACAATGAATTTTCAGCACTAAAAAAACGAAACTTCATTAACAGCTAAAGCAAACGTTTCCAATGTAAATTTCCACATTTATAGAGTGTAAAAAGGCATCCTGAAGCCTGGGAAGTCATTAATTTGATTGTCCAGTATTTCCCTTATGAGATAATGCCTCACATAGCAAATGTGTACAGTGCGAGCTGAAAATGCATTTTCAGCACTAAAAAACCAAACTTTTATAACAGCTAAACCAAACGTTTCCAATGTAAATTTCCACCTTTATATAGTGTAAAAAGACATCCTGAAGCCTGGGCAGTCATTAATTTGATTGTCCAGTATTTCCCTTATGAGATAATGCCTCACATAGCAAATGTGTACAGCGCGAGCTGAAAATGCATTTACAGCACTAAAAAAACAAACTTTTATAACAGCTAAACCAAACGTTTCCAATGTAAATTTCCACCTTTATATAGTGTAAAAAGACATCCTGAAGCCTGGGCAGTCATTAATTTGATTGTCCAATATTTCCATTATGAGATAATGCCTCTCATAGCAAATGTGTACAGCGCGAGCTGAAAATGCATTTACAGCACTAAAAAACCAAACTTTTATAACAGCTAAACCAAACGTTTCAAATGTAAATTTCCACCTTTATATAGTGTAGAAAGGCATCCTGAAGCCTGGAAAGTCATTAATTTGATTGTCCAGTATTTCCTTCATGAGATATTGCAACACTTAGAAAAAGTGTACAGCGCCAGCAGACAATGAATTTTCAGCACTAAAAAAACGAAACTCCATTAACAGCTAAACCAAACGTTTCCAATGTAAATTTCCACATTTATAGAGTGTAAAAAGGCATCCTGAAGCCTGGGAAGTCATTAATTTGATTGTCCAGTATTTCCCTTATGAGATAATGCCTCACATAGCAAATGTGTACAGTGCGAGCTGAAAATGCATTTTCAGCACTAAAAAACCAAACTTTTATAACAGCTAAACCAAACGTTTCCAATGTAAATTTCCACCTTTAGATAGTGTAAAAAGACATCCTGAAGCCTGGGCAGTCATTAATTTGATTGTCCAGTATTTCCCTTATGAGATAATGCCTCACATAGCAAATGTGTACAGTGCGAGCTGAAAATGCATTTTCAGCACTAAAAAAACCAAACTTTTATAACAGCTAAACCAAACGTTTCCAATGTAAATGTCCACCTTTATATAGTGTAAAAAGACATCCTGAAGCCTGGGCAGTCATTAATTTGATTGTCGAATATTTCCCTTATGAGATAATGCCTCTCATAGCAAATGTGTACAGCGCGAGCTGAAAATGCATTTACAGCACTAAAAAACCAAACTTTTACAACAGCTAAACCAAACGTTTCCAATGTAAATTTCCACCTTTATATAGTGTAGAAAGGCATCCTGAAGCCTGGAAAGTCATTAATTTGATTGTCCAGTATTTCCTTCATGAGATATTGCAACACTTAGAAAAAGTGTACAGCGCCAGCAGACAATGAATTTTCAGCACTAAAAAAACGAAACTTCATTAACAGCTAAAAACCAAACGTTTCCAATGTAAATTTCCACATTTATAGAGTGTAAAAAGGCATCCTGAAGCCTGGGAAGTCATTAATTTGATTGTCCAGTATTTCCCTTATGAGATAATGCCTCACATAGCAAATGTGTACAGTGCGAGCTGAAAATGCATTTTCAGCACTAAAAAACCAAACTTTTATAACAGCTAAACCAAACGTTTCCAATGTAAATTTCCACCTTTATATAGTGTAAAAAGACATCCTGAAGCCTGGGCAGTCATTAATTTGATTGTCCAGTATTTCCCTTATGAGATAATGCCTCACATAGCAAATGTGTACAGTGCGAGCTGAAAATGCATTTTCAGCACTAAAAAAACAAACTTTTATAACAGCTAAACCAAACGTTTCCAATGTACATTTCCACCTTTATATAGTGTAGAAAGGCATCCTGAAGCCTGGAAAGTCATTAATTTGATTGTCCAGTATTTCCTTCATGAGATATTGCAACACTTAGAAAAAGTGTACAGCGCCAGCAGACAATGAATTTTCAGCACTAAAAAAACGAAACTTCATTAACAGCTAAACCAAACGTTTCCAATGTAAATTTCCACATTTATAGAGTGTAAAAAGGCATCCTGAAGCCAGGGAAGTCATTAATTTGATTGTCCAGTATTTCCCTTATGAGATAATGCCTCACATAGCAAATGTGTACAGTGCGAGCTGAAAATGCATTTACAGCACTAAAAAACCAAACTTTTATAACAGCTAAACCAAACGTTTCCAATGTAAATTTCCACCTTTATATAGTGTAGAAAGGCATCCTGAAGCCTGGAAAGTCATTGATTTGATTGTCCAGTATTTCCTTCATGAGATATTGCAACACTTAGAAAAAGTGTACAGCGCCAGCAGACAATGAATTTTCAGCACTAAAAAAAACGAAACTTCATTAACAGCTAAACTAAACGTTTCCAATGTAAATTTCCACCTTTATATAGTGTAAAAACACATCCTGAAGCCTGGGCAGTCATTAATTTGATTGTCCAGTATTTCCCTTATGAGATAATGCCTCACATAGCAAATGTGTACAGTGCGAGCTGAAAATGCATTTTCAGCACTAAAAAACCAAACTTTTATAACAGCTAAACCAAACGTTTCCAATGTAAATTTCCACCTTTATATAGTGTAAAAAGACATCCTGAAGCCTGGGCAGTCATTAATTTGATTGTCCAGTATTTCCCTTATGAGATAATGCCTCACATAGCAAATGTGTACAGTGCGAGCTGAAAATGCATTTTCAGCACTAAAAAAACCAAACTTTTATAACAGCTAAACCAAACGTTTCCAATGTAAATGTCCACCTTTATATAGTGTAAAAAGACATCCTGAAGCCTGGGCAGTCATTAATTTGATTGTCGAATATTTCCCTTATGAGATAATGCCTCTCATAGCAAATGTGTACAGCGCGAGCTGAAAATGCATTTACAGCACTAAAAAACCAAACTTTTACAACAGCTAAACCAAACGTTTCCAATGTAAATTTCCACCTTTATATAGTGTAGAAAGGCATCCTGAAGCCTGGAAAGTCATTAATTTGATTGTCCAGTATTTCCTTCATGAGATATTGCAACACTTAGAAAAAGTGTACAGCGCCAGCAGACAATGAATTTTCAGCACTAAAAAAACGAAACTTCATTAACAGCTAAAAACCAAACGTTTCCAATGTAAATTTCCACATTTATAGAGTGTAAAAAGGCATCCTGAAGCCTGGGAAGTCATTAATTTGATTGTCCAGTATTTCCCTTATGACATAATGCCTCACATAGCAAATGTGTACAGTGCGAGCTGAAAATGCATTTTCAGCACTAAAAAACCAAACTTTTATAACAGCTAAACCAAACGTTTCCAATGTAAATTTCCACCTTTATATAGTGTAAAAAGACATCCTGAAGCCTGGGCAGTCATTAATTTGATTGTCCAGTATTTCCCTTATGAGATAATGCCTCACATAGCAAATGTGTACAGTGCGAGCTGAAAATGCATTTTCAGCACTAAAAAAACAAACTTTTATAACAGCTAAACCAAACGTTTCCAATGTAAATTTCCACCTTTATATAGTGTAAAAAGACATCCTGAAGCCTGGGCAGTCATTAATTTGATTGTCCAATATTTCCCTTATGAGATAATGCCTCTCATAGCAAATGTGTACAGCGCGAGCTGAAAATGCATTTACAGCACTAAAAAACCAAACTTTTATAACAGCTAAACCAAACGTTTCAAATGTAAATTTCCACCTTTATATAGTGTAGAAAGGCATCCTGAAGCCTGGAAAGTCATTAATTTGATTGTCCAGTATTTCCTTCATGAGATATTGCAACACTTAGAAAAAGTGTACAGCGCCAGCAGACAATGAATTTTCAGCACTAAAAAAACGAAACTTCATTAACAGCTAAACCAAACGTTTCCAATGTAAATTTCCACATTTATAGAGTGTAAAAAGGCATCCTGAAGCCTGGGAAGTCATTAATTTGATTGTCCAGTATTTCCCTTATGAGATAATGCCTCACATAGCAAATGTGTACAGTGCGAGCTGAAAATGCATTTTCAGCACTTAAAAAACCAAACTTTTATAACAGCTAAACCAAACGTTTCCAATGTAAATTTCCACCTTTAGATAGTGTAAAAAGACATCCTGAAGCCTGGGCAGTCATTAATTTGATTGTCCAGTATTTCCCTTATGAGATAATGCCTCACATAGCAAATGTGTACAGTGCGAGCTGAAAATGCATTTTCAGCACTAAAAAAATCAAACTTTTATAACAGCTAAACCAAACGTTTCCAATGTAAATTTCCACCTTTATATAGTGTAAAAAGACATCCTGAAGCCTGGGCAGTCATTAATTTGATTGTCCAATATTTCCCTTATGAGATAATGCCTCTCATAGCAAATGTGTACAGCGCGATCTGAAAATGCATTTACAGCACTAAAAAACCAAACTTTTATAACAGCTAAACCAAACGTTTCCAATGTAAATTTCCACCTTTATATAGTGTAAAAAGACATCCTGAAGCCTGGGCAGTCATTAATTTGATTGTCCAATATTTCCCTTATGAGATAATGCCTCTCATAGCAAATGTGTAC
Source organism: Idiotropiscis lumnitzeri (assembly GCF_059441095.1). Classification (NCBI taxonomy): domain Eukaryota; kingdom Metazoa; phylum Chordata; class Actinopteri; order Syngnathiformes; family Syngnathidae; genus Idiotropiscis; species Idiotropiscis lumnitzeri. Next base: position 178,968 of record NW_028283703.1, read on the forward strand.
AGCGCGAGCTGAAAATGCATTTACAGCACTAAAAAACCAAACTTTTATAACAGCTAAACCAAACGTTTCCAATGTAAATTTCCACCTTTATATAGTGTAGAAAGGCATCCTGAAGCCTGGAAAGTCATTAATTTGATTGTCCAGTATTTCCTTCATGAGATATTGCAACACTTAGAAAAAGTGTACAGCGCCAGCAGACAATGAATTTTCAGCACTAAAAAAAACGAAACTTCATTAACAGCTAAACTAAACGTTTCCAATGTAAATTTCCACCTTTATATAGTGTAAAAAGACATCCTGAAGCCTGGGCAGTCATTAATTTGATTGTCCAATATTTCCCTTATGAAATAATGCCTCTCATAGCAAATGTGTACAGCGCGAGCTGAAAATGCATTTACAGCACTAAAAAACCAAACTTTTATAACAGCTAAACCAAACGTTTCCAATGTAAATTTCCACCTTTATATAGTGTAGAAAGGCATCCTGAAGCCTGGAAAGTCATTAATTTGATTGTCCAGTATTTCCTTCATGAGATATTGCAACACTTAGAAAAAGTGTACAGCGCCAGCAGACAATGAATTTTCAGCACTAAAAATACGAAACTTCATTAACAGCTAAACTAAACGTTTCCAATGTAAATTTCCACCTTTATATAGTGTAAAAAGACATCCTGAAGCCTGGGCAGTCATTAATTTGATTGTCCAATATTTCCCTTATGAGATAATGCCTCTCATAGCAAATGTGTACAGCGCGAGCTGAAAATGCATTTACAGCACTAAAAAACCAAACTTTTATAACAGCTAAACCAAACGTTTCCAATGTAAATTTCCACCTTTATATAGTGTAGAAAGGCATCCTGAAGCCTGGAAAGTCATTGATTTGATTGTCCAGTATTTCCTTCATGAGATATTGCAACACTTAGAAAAAGTGTACAGCGCCAGCAGACAATTAATTTTCAGCACTAAAAAAACGAAACTTCATTAACAGCTAAACTAAACGTTTCCAATGTAAATTTCCAACTTTATATAGAGTAAAAAGACATCCTGAAGCCTGGGCAGCCATTAATTTGATTGTCCAATATTTCCCTTATGAGATAATGCCTCTCATAGCAAATGTGTACAGCGCGAGCTGAAAATGCATTTACAGCACTAAAAAACCAAACTTTTATAACAGCTAAACCAAACGTTTCCAATGTAAATTTCCACCTTTATATAGTGTAAAAAGACATCCTGAAGCCTGGGCAGTCATTAATTTGATTGTCCAATATTTCCCTTATGAGATAATGCCTCTCATAGCAAATGTGTACAGCGCGAGCTGAAAATGCATTTACAGCACTAAAAAACCAAACTTTTATAACAGCTAAACCAAACGTTTCCAATGTACATTTCCACCTTTATATAGTGTAGAAAGGCATCCTGAAGCCTGGAAAGTCATTAATTTGATTGTCCAGTATTTCCTTCATGAGATATTGCAACACTTAGAAAAAGTGTACAGCGCCAGCAGACAATGAATTTTCAGCACTAAAAAAACGAAACTTCATTAACAGCTAAACCAAACGTTTCCAATGTAAATTTCCACATTTATAGAGTGTAAAAAGGCATCCTGAAGCCTGGGAAGTCATTAATTTGATTGTCCAGTATTTCCCTTATGAGATAATGCCTCACATAGCAAATGTGTACAGTGCGAGCTGAAAATGCATTTTCAGCACTAAAAAACCCAACTTTTATAACAGCTAAACCAAACGTTTCCAATGTAAGCTTCCACCTTTATATAGTGTAAAAAGACATCCTGAAGCCTGGGCAGTCATTAATTTGATTGTCCAGTATTTCCCTTATGAGATAATGCCTCACATAGCAAATGTGTACAGTGCGAGCTGAAAATGCATTTTCAGCACTAAAAAAACCAAACTTTTATAACAGCTAAACCAAACGTTTCCAATGTAAATTTCCACCTTTATATAGTGTAAAAAGACATCCTGAAGCCTGGGCAGTCATTAATTTGATTGTCCAGTATTTCCTTCATGAGATATTGCAACACTTAGAAAAAGTGTACAGCGCCAGCAGACAATGAATTTTCAGCACTAAAAAAACGAAACTCCATTAACAGCTAAACCAAACGTTTCCAATGTAAATTTCCACATTTATAGAGTGTAAAAAGGCATCCTGAAGCCTGGGAAGTCATTAATTTGATTGTCCAGTATTTCCCTTATGAGATAATGCCTCACATAGCAAATGTGTACAGTGCGAGCTGAAAATGCATTTTCAGCACTAAAAAACCAAACTTTTATAACAGCTAAACCAAACGTTTCCAATGTAAGCTTCCACCTTTATATAGTGTAAAAAGACATCCTGAAGCCTGGGCAGTCATTAATTTGATTGTCCAGTATTTCCCTTATGAGATAATGCCTCACATAGCAAATGTGTACAGTGCGAGCTGAAAATGCATTTTCAGCACTAAAAAAACCAAACTTTTATAACAGCTAAACCAAACGTTTCCAATGTAAATTTCCACCTTTATATAGTGTAAAAAGACATCCTGAAGCCTGGGCAGTCATTAATTTGATTGTCCAGTATTTCCTTCATGAGATATTGCAACACTTAGAAAAAGTGTACAGCGCCAGCAGACAATGAATTTTCAGCACTAAAAAAACGAAACTTCATTAACAGCTAAACTAAACGTTTCCAATGTAAATTTCCAACTTTATATAGAGTAAAAAGACATCCTGAAGCCTGGGCAGCCATTAATTTGATTGTCCAATATTTCCCTTATGAGATAATGCCTCTCATAGCAAATGTGTACAGCGCGAGCTGAAAATGCATTTACAGCACTAAAAAACCAAACTTTTATAACAGCTAAACCAAACGTTTCCAATGTAAATTTCCACCTTTATATAGTGTAAAAAGACATCCTGAAGCCTGGGCAGTCATTAATTTGATTGTCCAATATTTCCCTTATGAGATAATGCCTCTCATAGCAAATGTGTACAGCGCGAGCTGAAAATGCATTTACAGCACTAAAAAAACAAACTTTTATAACAGCTAAACCAAACGTTTCCAATGTAAATTTCCACCTTTATATAGTGTAGAAAGGCATCCTGAAGCCTGGAAAGTCATTAATTTGATTGTCCAGTATTTCCTTCATGAGATATTGCAACACTTAGAAAAAGTGTACAGCGCCAGCAGACAATGAATTTTCAGCACTAAAAAAACGAAACTTCATTAACAGCTAAAGCAAACGTTTCCAATGTAAATTTCCACATTTATAGAGTGTAAAAAGGCATCCTGAAGCCTGGGAAGTCATTAATTTGATTGTCCAGTATTTCCCTTATGAGATAATGCCTCACATAGCAAATGTGTACAGTGCGAGCTGAAAATGCATTTTCAGCACTAAAAAACCAAACTTTTATAACAGCTAAACCAAACGTTTCCAATGTAAATTTCCACCTTTATATAGTGTAAAAAGACATCCTGAAGCCTGGGCAGTCATTAATTTGATTGTCCAGTATTTCCCTTAAGAGATAATGCCTCACATAGCAAATGTGTACAGCGCGAGCTGAAAATGCATTTACAGCACTAAAAAAACAAACTTTTATAACAGCTAAACCAAACGTTTCCAATGTAAATTTCCACCTTTATATAGTGTAAAAAGACATCCTGAAGCCTGGGCAGTCATTAATTTGATTGTCCAATATTTCCATTATGAGATAATGCCTCTCATAGCAAATGTGTACAGCGCGAGCTGAAAATGCATTTACAGCACTAAAAAACCAAACTTTTATAACAGCTAAACCAAACGTTTCAAATGTAAATTTCCACCTTTATATAGTGTAGAAAGGCATCCTGAAGCCTGGAAAGTCATTAATTTGATTGTCCAGTATTTCCTTCATGAGATATTGCAACACTTAGAAAAAGTGTACAGCGCCAGCAGACAATGAATTTTCAGCACTAAAAAAACGAAACTCCATTAACAGCTAAACCAAACGTTTCCAATGTAAATTTCCACATTTATAGAGTGTAAAAAGGCATCCTGAAGCCTGGGAAGTCATTAATTTGATTGTCCAGTATTTCCCTTATGAGATAATGCCTCACATAGCAAATGTGTACAGTGCGAGCTGAAAATGCATTTTCAGCACTAAAAAACCAAACTTTTATAACAGCTAAACCAAACGTTTCCAATGTAAATTTCCACCTTTAGATAGTGTAAAAAGACATCCTGAAGCCTGGGCAGTCATTAATTTGATTGTCCAGTATTTCCCTTATGAGATAATGCCTCACATAGCAAATGTGTACAGTGCGAGCTGAAAATGCATTTTCAGCACTAAAAAAACCAAACTTTTATAACAGCTAAACCAAACGTTTCCAATGTAAATGTCCACCTTTATATAGTGTAAAAAGACATCCTGAAGCCTGGGCAGTCATTAATTTGATTGTCGAATATTTCCCTTATGAGATAATGCCTCTCATAGCAAATGTGTACAGCGCGAGCTGAAAATGCATTTACAGCACTAAAAAACCAAACTTTTATAACAGCTAAACCAAACGTTTCCAATGTACATTTCCACCTTTATATAGTGTAGAAAGGCATCCTGAAGCCTGGAAAGTCATTAATTTGATTGTCCAGTATTTCCTTCATGAGATATTGCAACACTTAGAAAAAGTGTACAGCGCCAGCAGACAATGAATTTTCAGCACTAAAAATACGAAACTTCATTAACAGCTAAACTAAACGTTTCCAATGTATATTTCCACCTTTATATAGTGTAAAAAGACATCCTGAAGCCTGGGCAGTCATTAATTTGATTGTCCAGTATTTCCCTTATGAGATAATGCCTCACATAGCAAATGTGTACAGCGCGAGCTGAAAATGCATTTACAGCACTAAAAAACCAAACTTTTATAACAGCTAAACCAAACGTTTCCAATGTAAATTTCCACCTTTATATAGTGTAGAAAGGCATCCTGAAGCCTGGAAAGTCATTGATTTGATTGTCCAGTATTTCCTTCATGAGATATTGCAACACTTAGAAAAAGTGTACAGCGCCAGCAGACAATGAATTTTCAGCACTAAAAAAACGAAACTTCATTAACAGCTAAACTAAACGTTTCCAATGTAAATTTCCAACTTTATATAGAGTAAAAAGACATCCTGAAGCCTGGGCAGCCATTAATTTGATTGTCCAATATTTCCCTTATGAGATAATGCCTCTCATAGCAAATGTGTACAGCGCGAGCTGAAAATGCATTTACAGCACTAAAAAACCAAACTTTTATAACAGCTAAACCAAACGTTTCCAATGTAAATTTCCACCTTTATATAGTGTAAAAAGACATCCTGAAGCCTGGGCAGTCATTAATTTGATTGTCCAATATTTCCCTTATGAGATAATGCCTCTCATAGCAAATGTGTACAGCGCGAGCTGAAAATGCATTTACAGCACTAAAAAACCAAACTTTTATAACAGCTAAACCAAACGTTTCCAATGTACATTTCCACCTTTATATAGTGTAGAAAGGCATCCTGAAGCCTGGAAAGTCATTAATTTGATTGTCCAGTATTTCCTTCATGAGATATTGCAACACTTAGAAAAAGTGTACAGCGCCAGCAGACAATGAATTTTCAGCACTAAAAAAACGAAACTTCATTAACAGCTAAACCAAACGTTTCCAATGTAAATTTCCACATTTATAGAGTGTAAAAAGGCATCCTGAAGCCTGGGAAGTCATTAATTTGATTGTCCAGTATTTCCCTTATGAGATAATGCCTCACATAGCAAATGTGTACAGTGCGAGCTGAAAATGCATTTTCAGCACTAAAAAACCAAACTTTTATAACAGCTAAACCAAACGTTTCCAATGTAAATTTCCACCTTTATATAGTGTAAAAAGACATCCTGAAGCCTGGGCAGTCATTAATTTGATTGTCCAGTATTTCCCTTATGAGATAATGCCTCACATAGCAAATGTGTACAGTGCGAGCTGAAAATGCATTTTCAGCACTAAAAAAACCAAACTTTTATAACAGCTAAACCAAACGTTTCCAATGTAAATTTCCACCTTTATATAGTGTAAAAAGACATCCTGAAGCCTGGGCAGTCATTAATTTGATTGTCCAATATTTCCCTTCTGAGATAATGCCTCTCATAGCAAATGTGTACAGCGCGAGCTGAAAATGCATTTACAGCACTAAAAAACCAAACTTTTATAACACCTAAACCAAACGTTTCCAATGTACATTTCCACCTTTATATAGTGTAGAAAGGCATCCTGAAGCCTGGAAAGTCATTAATTTGATTGTCCAGTATTTCCTTCATGAGATATTGCAACACTTAGAAAAAGTGTACAGCGCCAGCAGACAATGAATTTTCAGCACTAAAAAAACGAAACTTCATTAACAGCTAAACTAAACGTTTCCAATGTATATTTCCACCTTTATATAGTGTAAAAAGACATCCTGAAGCCTGGGCAGTCATTAATTTGATTGTCCAGTATTTCCCTTATGAGATAATGCCTCACATAGCAAATGTGTACAGTGCGAGCTGAAAATGCATTTTCAGCACTAAAAAAACCAAACTTTTATAACAGCTAAACCAAACGTTTCCAATGTACATTTCCACCTTTATATAGTGTAGAAAGGCATCCTGAAGCCTGGAAAGTCATTAATTTGATTGTCCAGTATTTCCTTCATGAGATATTGCAACACTTAGAAAAAGTGTACAGCGCCAGCAGACAATGAATTTTCAGCACTAAAAAAACGAAACTTCATTAACAGCTAAACCAAACGTTTCCAATGTAAATTTCCACATTTATAGAGTGTAAAAAGGCATCCTGAAGCCTGGGAAGTCATTAATTTGATTGTCCAGTATTTCCCTTATGAGATAATGCCTCACATAGCAAATGTGTACAGTGCGAGCTGAAAATGCATTTTCAGCACTAAAAAAACAAACTTTTATAACAGCTAAACCAAACGTTTCCAATGTAAATTTCCACCTTTATATAGTGTAAAAAGACATCCTGAAGCCTGGGCAGTCATTAATTTGATTGTCCAATATTTCCCTTATGAGATAATGCCTCTCATAGCAAATGTGTACAGCGCGAGCTGAAAATGCATTTACAGCACTAAAAAACCAAACTTTTATAACAGCTAAACCAAACGTTTCCAATGTACATTTCCACCTTTATATAGTGTAGAAAGGCATCCTGAAGCCTGGAAAGTCATTGATTTGATTGTCCAGTATTTCCTTCATGAGATATTGCAACACTTAGAAAAAGTGTACAGCGCCAGCAGACAATGAATTTTCAGCACTAAAAAAACGAAACTTCATTAACAGCTAAACTAAACGTTTCCAATGTATATTTCCACCTTTATATAGTGTAAAAAGACATCCTGAAGCCTGGGCAGTCATTAATTTGATTGTCCAGTATTTCCCTTATGAGATAATGCCTCACATAGCAAATGTGTACAGCGCGAGCTGAAAATGCATTTACAGCACTAAAAAACCAAACTTTTATAACAGCTAAACCAAACGTTTCCAATGTAAATTTCCACCTTTATATAGTGTAGAAAGGCATCCTGAAGCCTGGAAAGTCATTGATTTGATTGTCCAGTATTTCCTTCATGAGATATTGCAACACTTAGAAAAAGTGTACAGCGCCAGCAGACAATGAATTTTCAGCACTAAAAAAACGAAACTTCATTAACAGCTAAACTAAACGTTTCCAATGTAAATTTCCAACTTTATATAGAGTAAAAAGACATCCTGAAGCCTGGGCAGCCATTAATTTGATTGTCCAATATTTCCCTTATGAGATAATGCCTCTCATAGCAAATGTGTACAGCGCGAGCTGAAAATGCATTTACAGCACTAAAAAACCAAACTTTTATAACAGCTAAACCAAACGTTTCCAATGTAAATTTCCACCTTTATATAGTGTAAAAAGACATCCTGAAGCCTGGGCAGTCATTAATTTGATTGTCCAATATTTCCCTTATGAGATAATGCCTCTCATAGCAAATGTGTACAGCGCGAGCTGAAAATGCATTTACAGCACTAAAAAACCAAACTTTTATAACAGCTAAACCAAACGTTTCCAATGTACATTTCCACCTTTATATAGTGTAGAAAGGCATCCTGAAGCCTGGAAAGTCATTAATTTGATTGTCCAGTATTTCCTTCATGAGATATTGCAACACTTAGAAAAAGTGTACAGCGCCAGCAGACAATGAATTTTCAGCACTAAAAAAACGAAACTTCATTAACAGCTAAACCAAACGTTTCCAATGTAAATTTCCACATTTATAGAGTGTAAAAAGGCATCCTGAAGCCTGGGCAGTCATTAATTTGATTGTCCAATATTTCCCTTTTGAGATAATGCCTCTCATAGCAAATGTGTACAGCGCGAGCTGAAAATGCATTTACAGCACTAAAAAACCAAACTTTTATAACAGCTAAACCAAACGTTTCCAATGTACATTTCCACCTTTATATAGTGTAGAAAGGCATCCTGAAGCCTGGAAAGTCATTAATTTGATTGTCCAGTATTTCCTTCATGAGATATTGCAACACTTAGAAAAAGTGTACAGCGCCAGCAGACAATGAATTTTCAGCACTAAAAAAACGAAACTTCATTAACAGCTAAACTAAACGTTTCCAATGTAAATTTCCACCCTTATATAGTGTAAAAAGACATCCTGAAGCCTGGGCAGTCATTAATTTGATTGTCCAATATTTCCCTTATGAGATAATGCCTCTCATAGCAAATGTGTACAGCGCGAGCTGAAAATGCATTTACAGCACTAAAAAACCAAACTTTTATAACAGCTAAACCAAACGTTTCCAATGTACATTTCCACCTTTATATAGTGTAGAAAGGCATACTGAAGCCTGGAAAGTCATTAATTTGATTGTCCAGTATTTCCTTCATGAGATATTGCAACACTTAGAAAAAGTGTACAGCGCCAGCAGACAATGAATTTTCAGCACTAAAAAAACGAAACTTCATTAACAGCTAAACCAAACGTTTCCAATGTAAATTTCCACATTTATAGAGTGTAAAAAGGCATCCTGAAGCCTGGGAAGTCATTAATTTGATTGTCCAGTATTTCCCTTATGAGATAATGCCTCACATAGCAAATGTGTACAGTGCGAGCTGAAAATGCATTTACAGCACTAAAAAACCAAACTTTTATAACAGCTAAACCAAACGTTTCCAATGTACATTTCCACCTTTATATAGTGTAGAAAGGCATCCTGAAGCCTGGAAAGTCATTAATTTGATTGTCCAGTATTTCCTTCATGAGATATTGCAACACTTAGAAAAAGTGTACAGCGCCAGCAGACAATGAATTTTCAGCACTAAAAAAACGAAACTTCATTAACAGCTAAACTAAACGTTTCCAATGTAAATTTCCACCCTTATATAGTGTAAAAAGACATCCTGAAGCCTGGGCAGTCATTAATTTGATTGTCCAATATTTCCCTTATGAGATAATGCCTCTCATAGCAAATGTGTACAGCGCGAGCTGAAAATGCATTTACAGCACTAAAAAACCAAACTTTTATAACAGCTAAACCAAACGTTTCCAATGTACATTTCCACCTTTATATAGTGTAGAAAGGCATCCTGAAGCCTGGGCAGTCATTAATTTGATTGTCCAATATTTCCCTTATGAGATAATGCCTCTCATAGCAAATGTGTACAGCGCGAGCTGAAAATGCATTTACAGCACTAAAAAAACAAACTTTTATAACAGCTAAACCAAACGTTTCCAATGTAAATTTCCACCTTTATATAGTGTAGAAAGGCATCCTGAAGCCTGGAAAGTCATTAATTTGATTGTCCAGTATTTCCTTCATGAGATATTGCAACACTTAGAAAAAGTGTACAGCGCCAGCAGACAATGAATTTTCAGCACTAAAAAAACGAAACTTCATTAACAGCTAAACCAAACGTTTCCAATGTAAATTTCCACATTTATAGAGTGTAAAAAGGCATCCTGAAGCCTGGGAAGTAATTAATTTGATTGTCCAGTATTTCCCTTATGAGATAATGCCTCACATAGCAAATGTGTACAGTGCGAGCTGAAAATGCATTTACAGCACTAAAAAACCAAACTTTTATAACAGCTAAACCAAACGTTTCCAATGTACATTTCCACCTTTATATAGTGTAGAAAGGCATCCTGAAGCCTGGAAAGTCATTAATTTGATTGTCCAGTATTTCCTTCATGAGATATTGCAACACTTAGAAAAAGTGTACAGCGCCAGCAGACAATGAATTTTCAGCACTAAAAAAACGAAACTTCATTAACAGCTAAACTAAACGTTTCCAATGTAAATTTCCACCCTTATATAGTGTAAAAAGACATCCTGAAGCCTGGGCAGTCATTAATTTGATTGTCCAATATTTCCCTTATGAGATAATGCCTCTCATAGCAAATGTGTACAGCGCGAGCTGAAAATGCATTTACAGCACTAAAAAACCAAACTTTTATAACAGCTAAACCAAACGTTTCCAATGTACATTTCCACCTTTATATAGTGTAGAAAGGCATACTGAAGCCTGGAAAGTCATTAATTTGATTGTCCAGTATTTCCTTCATGAGATATTGCAACACTTAGAAAAAGTGTACAGCGCCAGCAGACAATGAATTTTCAGCACTAAAAAAACGAAACTTCATTAACAGCTAAACCAAACGTTTCCAATGTAAATTTCCACATTTATAGAGTGTAAAAAGGCATCCTGAAGCCTGGGAAGTCATTAATTTGATTGTCCAGTATTTCCCTTATGAGATAATGCCTCACATAGCAAATGTGTACAGTGCGAGCTGAAAATGCATTTACAGCACTAAAAAACCAAACTTTTATAACAGCTAAACCAAACGTTTCCAATGTACATTTCCACCTTTATATAGTGTAGAAAGGCATCCTGAAGCCTGGAAAGTCATTAATTTGATTGTCCAGTATTTCCTTCATGAGATATTGCAACACTTAGAAAAAGTGTACAGCGCCAGCAGACAATGAATTTTCAGCACTAAAAAAACGAAACTTCATTAACAGCTAAACTAAACGTTTCCAATGTAAATTTCCACCCTTATATAGTGTAAAAAGACATCCTGAAGCCTGGGCAGTCATTAATTTGATTGTCCAATATTTCCCTTATGAGATAATGCCTCTCATAGCAAATGTGTACAGCGCGAGCTGAAAATGCATTTACAGCACTAAAAAACCAAACTTTTATAACAGCTAAACCAAACGTTTCCAATGTACATTTCCACCTTTATATAGTGTAGAAAGGCATCCTGAAGCCTGGAAAGTCATTAATTTGATTGTCCAGTATTTCCTTCATGAGATATTGCAACACTTAGAAAAAGTGTACAGCGCCAGCAGACAATGAATTTTCAGCACTAAAAAAACGAAACTTCATTAACAGCTAAACCAAACGTTTCCAATGTAAATTTCCACATTTATAGAGTGTAAAAAGGCATCCTGAAGCCTGGGAAGTCATTAATTTGATTGTCCAGTATTTCCCTTATGAGATAATGCCTCACATAGCAAATGTGTACAGTGCGAGCTGAAAATGCATTTACAGTTCTAAAAAACCAAACTTTTATAACAGCTAAACCAAACGTTTCCAATGTAAATTTCCACCTTTATATAGTGTAAAAAGACATCCTGAAGCCTGGGCAGTCATTAATTTGATTGTCCAGTATTTCCCTTATGAGATAATGCCTCACATAGCAAATGTGTACAGTGCGAGCTGAAAATGCATTTTCAGCACTAAAAAAACCAAACTTTTATAACAGCTAAACCAAACGTTTCCAATGTAAATTTCCACCTTTATATAGTGTAAAAAGACATCCTGAAGCCTGGGCAGTCATTAATTTGATTGTCCAATATTTCCCTTCTGAGATAATGCCTCTCATAGCAAATGTGTACAGCGCGAGCTGAAAATGCATTTACAGCACTAAAAAACCAAACTTTTATAACAGCTAAACCAAACGTTTCCAATGTACATTTCCACCTTTATATAGTGTAGAAAGGCATCCTGAAGCCTGGAAAGTCATTAATTTGATTGTCCAGTATTTCCTTCATGAGATATTGCAACACTTACAAAAAGTGTACAGCGCCAGCAGACAATGAATTTTCAGCACTAAAAAAACGAAACTTCATTAACAGCTAAACTAAACGTTTCCAATGTAAATGTCCACCCTTATATAGTGTAAAAAGACATCCTGAAGCCTGGGCAGTCATTAATTTGATTGTCCAATATTTCCCTTATGAGATAATGCCTCTCATAGCAAATGTGTACAGCGCGAGCTGAAAATGCATTTACAGCACTAAAAAACCAAACTTTTATAACAGCTAAACTAAACGTTTCCAATGTAAATTTCCACCTTTATATAGTGTAGAAAGGCATCCTGAAGCCTGGAAAGTCATTAATTTGATTGTCCAGTATTTCCTTCATGAGATATTGCAACACTTAGAAAAAGTGTACAGCGCCAGCAGACAATGAATTTTCAGCACTAAAAAAACGAAACTTCATTAACAGCTAAACTAAACGTTTCCAATGTAAATTTCCACCTTTATATAGTGTAAAAAGACATCCTGAAGCCTGGGCAGCCATTAATTTGATTGTCCAATATTTCCCTTATGAGATAATGCCTCTCATAGCAAATGTGTACAGCGCGAGCTGAAAATGCATTTACAGCACTAAAAAACCAAACTTTTATAACAGCTAAACCAAACGTTTCCAATGTAAATTTCCACCTTTATATAGTGTAAAAAGACATCCTGAAGCCTGGGCAGTCATTAATTTGATTGTCCAATATTTCCCTTATGAGATAATGCCTCTCATAGCAAATGTGTACAGCGCGAGCTGAAAATGCATTTACAGCACTAAAAAACCAAACTTTTATAACAGCTAAACCAAACGTTTCCAATGTAAATTTCCACCTTTATATAGTGTAGAAAGGCATCCTGAAGCCTGGAAAGTCATTAATTTGATTGTCCAGTATTTCCTTCATGAGATATTGCAACACTTAGAAAAAGTGTACAGCGCCAGCAGACAATGAATTTTCAGCACTAAAAAAACGAAACTTCATTAACAGCTAAACCAAACGTTTCCAATGTAAATTTCCACATTTATAGAGTGTAAAAAGGCATCCTGAAGCCTGGGAAGTCATTAATTTGATTGTCCAGTATTTCCCTTATGAGATAATGCCTCACATAGCAAATGTGTACAGTGCGAGCTGAAAATGCATTTTCAGCACTAAAAAACCAAACTTTTATAACAGCTAAACCAAACGTTTCCAATGTAAATTTCCACCTTTATATAGTGTAAAAAGACATCCTGAAGCCTGGGCAGTCATTAATTAGATTGTCCAGTATTTCCCTTATGAGATAATGCCTCACATAGCAAATGTGTACAGCGCGAGCTGAAAATGCATTTTACAGCACTAAAAAACCAAACTTTTATAACAGCGAAACCAAACGTTTCCAATGTAAATTTCCACCTTTATATAGTGTAAAAAGACATCCTGAAGCCTGGGCAGTCATTAATTTGATTGTCCAATATTTCCCTTATGAGATAATGCCTCTCATAGCAAATGTGTACAGCGCGAGCTGAAAATGCATTTACAGCACTAAAAAACCAAACTTTTATAACAGCTAAACCAAACGTTTCCGATGTAAATTTCCACCTTTATATAGTGTAGAAAGGCATACTGAAGCCTGGAAAGTCATTAATTTGATTGTCCAGTATTTCCTTCATGAGATATTGCAACACTTAGAAAAAGTGTTCAGCGCCAGCAGACAATGAATTTTCAGCACTAAAAAAACGAAACTTCATTAACAGCTAAACTAAACGTTTCCAATGTATATTTCCACCTTTATATAGTGTAAAAAGACATCCTGAAGCCTGGGCAGTCATTAATTTGATTGTCCAATATTTCCCTTATGAGATAATGCCTCTCATAGCAAATGTGTACAGCGCGAGCTGAAAATGCATTTACAGCACTAAAAAACCAAACTTTTATAACAGCTAAACCAAACGTTTCAAATGTAAATTTCCACCTTTATATAGTGTAGAAAGGCATCCTGAAGCCTGGAAAGTCATTAATTTGATTGTCCAGTATTTCCTTCATGAGATATTGCAACACTTAGAAAAAGTGTACAGCGCCAGCAGACAATGAATTTTCAGCACTAAAAAAACGAAACTTCATTAACAGCTAAACCAAACGTTTCCAATGTAAATTTCCACATTTATAGAGTGTAAAAAGGCATCCTGAAGCCTGGGAAGTCATTAATTTGATTGTCCAGTATTTCCCTTATGAGATAATGCCTCACATAGCAAATGTGTACAGTGCGAGCTGAAAATGCATTTTCAGCACTAAAAAACCAAACTTTTATAACAGCTAAACCAAACGTTTCCAATGTACATTTCCACCTTTATATAGTGTAAAAAGACATCCTGAAGCCTGGGCAGTCATTAATTTGATTGTCCAGTATTTCCCTTTTGAGATAATGCCTCACATAGCAAATGTGGACAGTGCGAGCTGAAAATGCATTTTCAGCACTAAAAAAACCAAACTTTTATAACAGCTAAACCAAACGTTTCCAATGTAAATTTCCACCTTTATATAGTGTAAAAAGACATCCTGAAGCCTGGGCAGTCATTAATTTGATTGTCCAATATTTCCCTTATGAGATAATGCCTCTCATAGCAAATGTGTACAGCGCGAGCTGAAAATGCATTTACAGCAATAAAAAACCAAACTTTTATAACAGCTAAACCAAACGTTTCCAATGTAAATTTCCACCTTTATATAGTGTAGAAAGGCATCCTGAAGCCTGGAAAGTCATTAATTTGATTGTCCAGTATTTCCTTCATGAGATATTGCAACACTTAGAAAAAGTGTACAGCGCCAGCAGACAATGAATTTTCAGCACTAAAAAAAACGAAACTTCATTAACAGCTAAACTAAACGTTTCCAATGTAAATTTCCACCTTTATATAGTGTAAAAATACATCCTGAAGCCTGCGCAGTCATTAATTTGATTGTCCAATATTTCCCTTATGAGATAATGCCTCTCATAGCAAATGTGTACAGCGCGAGCTGAAAATGCATTTACAGCACTAAAAAACCAAACTTTTATAACAGCTAAACCAAACGTTTCAAATGTAAATTTCCACCTTTATATAGTGTAGAAAGGCATCCTGAAGCCTGGAAAGTCATTAATTTGATTGTCCAGTATTTCCTTCATGAGATATTGCAACACTTAGAAAAAGTGTACAGCGCCAGCAGACAATGAATTTTCAGCACTAAAAAAACGAAACTTCATTAACAGCTAAACCAAACGTTTCCAATGTAAAATTCCACATTTATAGAGTGTAAAAAGGCATCCTGAAGCCTGGGAAGTCATTAATTTTATTGTCCAGTATTTCCCTTATGAGATAATGCCTCACATAGCAAATGTGTACAGTGCGAGCTGAAAATGCATTTACAGTTCTAAAAAACCAAACTTTTATAACAGCTAAACCAAACGTTTCCAATGTAAATTTCCACCTTTATATAGTGTAGAAAGGCATCCTGAAGCCTGGAAAGTCATTAATTTGATTGTCCAGTATTTCCCTTATGAGATAATGCCTCACATAGCAAATGTGTACAGTGCGAGCTGAAAATGCATTTTCAGCACTAAAAAACCAAACTTTTATAACAGCTAAACCAAACGTTTCCAAAGTAAATTTCCACCTTTATATAGTGTAAAAAGACATCCTGAAGCCTGGGCAGTCATTAATTTGATTGTCCAGTATTTCCCTTATGAGATAATGCCTCACATAGCAAATGTGTACAGCGCGAGCTGAAAATGCATTTACAGCACTAAAAAACCAAACTTTTATAACAGCTAAACCAAACGTTTCCAATGTAAATTTCCACCTTTATATAGTGTAGAAAGGCATCCTGAAGCCTGGAAAGTCATTAATTTGATTGTCCAGTATTTCCTTCATGAGATATTGCAACACTTAGAAAAAGTGTACAGCGCCAGCAGACAATGAATTTTCAGCACTAAAAAAACGAAACTTCATTAACAGCTAAACTAAACGTTTCCAATGTAAATTTCCACCTTTATATAGTGTAAAAAGACATCCTGAAGCCTGGGCAGCCATTAATTTGATTGTCCAATATTTCCCTTATGAGATAATGCCTCTCATAGCAAA
Source organism: Idiotropiscis lumnitzeri (assembly GCF_059441095.1). Lineage (NCBI taxonomy): Eukaryota > Metazoa > Chordata > Actinopteri > Syngnathiformes > Syngnathidae > Idiotropiscis > Idiotropiscis lumnitzeri. Next base: position 195,185 of record NW_028283703.1, read on the forward strand.
TGTGTACAGCGCGAGCTGAAAATGCATTTACAGCACTAAAAAACCAAACTTTTATAACAGCTAAACCAAACGTTTCCAATGTAAATTTCCACCTTTATATAGTGTAAAAAGACATCCTGAAGCCTGGGCAGTCATTAATTTGATTGTCCAATATTTCCCTTATGAGATAATGCCTCTCATAGCAAATGTGTACAGCGCGAGCTGAAAATGCATTTACAGCACTAAAAAACCAAACTTTTATAACAGCTAAACCAAACGTTTCCAATGTAAATTTCCACCTTTATATAGTGTAGAAAGGCATCCTGAAGCCTGGAAAGTCATTAATTTGATTGTCCAGTATTTCCTTCATGAGATATTGCAACACTTAGAAAAAGTGTACAGCGCCAGCAGACAATGAATTTTCAGCACTAAAAAAACGAAACTTCATTAACAGCTAAACCAAACGTTTCCAATGTAAATTTCCACATTTATAGAGTGTAAAAAGGCATCCTGAAGCCTGGGAAGTCATTAATTTGATTGTCCAGTATTTCCCTTATGAGATAATGCCTCACATAGCAAATGTGTACAGTGCGAGCTGAAAATGCATTTTCAGCACTAAAAAACCAAACTTTTATAACAGCTAAACCAAACGTTTCCAATGTAAATTTCCACCTTTATATAGTGTAAAAAGACATCCTGAAGCCTGGGCAGTCATTAATTAGATTGTCCAGTATTTCCCTTATGAGATAATGCCTCACATAGCAAATGTGTACAGCGCGAGCTGAAAATGCATTTTACAGCACTAAAAAACCAAACTTTTATAACAGCTAAACCAAACGTTTCCAATGTAAATTTCCACCTTTATATAGTGTAAAAAGACATCCTGAAGCCTGGGCAGTCATTAATTTGATTGTCCAATATTTCCCTTATGAGATAATGCCTCTCATAGCAAATGTGTACAGCGCGAGCTGAAAATGCATTTACAGCACTAAAAAAACAAACTTTTATAACAGCTAAACCAAACGTTTCCAATGTAAATTTCCACCTTTATATAGTGTAGAAAGGCATCCTGAAGCCTGGAAAGTCATTAATTTGATTGTCCAGTATTTCCTTCATGAGATATTGCAACACTTAGAAAAAGTGTACAGCGCCAGCAGACAATGAATTTTCAGCACTAAAAAAACGAAACTTCATTAACAGCTAAACCAAACGTTTCCAATGTAAATTTCCACATTTATAGAGTGTAAAAAGGCATCCTGAAGCCTGGGAAGTCATTAATTTGATTGTCCAGTATTTCCCTTATGAGATAATGCCTCACATAGCAAATGTGTACAGTGCGAGCTGAAAATGCATTTTCAGCACTAAAAAACCAAACTTTTATAACAGCTAAACCAAACGTTTCCAATGTAAATTTCCACCTTTATATAGTGTAAAAAGACATCCTGAAGCCTGGGCAGTCATTAATTAGATTGTCCAGTATTTCCCTTATGAGATAATGCCTCACATAGCAAATGTGTACAGCGCGAGCTGAAAATGCATTTTACAGCACTAAAAAACCAAACTTTTATAACAGCTAAACCAAACGTTTCCAATGTAAATTTCCACCTTTATATAGTGTAAAAAGACATCCTGAAGCCTGGGCAGTCATTAATTTGATTGTCCAATATTTCCCTTATGAGATAATGCCTCTCATAGCAAATGTGTACAGCGCGAGCTGAAAATGCATTTACAGCACTAAAAAACCAAACTTTTATAACAGCTAAACCAAACGTTTCCGATGTAAATTTCCACCTTTATATAGTGTAGAAAGGCATACTGAAGCCTGGAAAGTCATTAATTTGATTGTCCAGTATTTCCTTCATGAGATATTGCAACACTTAGAAAAAGTGTTCAGCGCCAGCAGACAATGAATTTTCAGCACTAAAAAAACGAAACTTCATTAACAGCTAAACTAAACGTTTCCAATGTATATTTCCACCTTTATATAGTGTAAAAAGACATCCTGAAGCCTGGGCAGTCATTAATTTGATTGTCCAATATTTCCCTTATGAGATAATGCCTCTCATAGCAAATGTGTACAGCGCGAGCTGAAAATGCATTTACAGCACTAAAAAACCAAACTTTTATAACAGCTAAACCAAACGTTTCAAATGTAAATTTCCACATTTATAGAGTGTAAAAAGGCATCCTGAAGCCTGGGAAGTCATTAATTTGATTGTCCAGTATTTCCCTTATGAGATAATGCCTCACATAGCAAATGTGTACAGTGCGAGCTGAAAATGCATTTTCAGCACTAAAAAACCAAACTTTTATAACAGCTAAACCAAACGTTTCCAATGTAAATTTCCACCTTTATATAGTGTAAAAAGACATCCTGAAGCCTGGGCAGTCATTAATTAGATTGTCCAGTATTTCCCTTATGAGATAATGCCTCACATAGCAAATGTGTACAGCGCGAGCTGAAAATGCATTTTACAGCACTAAAAAACCAAACTTTTATAACAGCTAAACCAAACGTTTCCAATGTAAATTTCCACCTTTATATAGTGTAAAAAGACATCCTGAAGCCTGGGCAGTCATTAATTTGATTGTCCAATATTTCCCTTATGAGATAATGCCTCTCATAGCAAATGTGTACAGCGCGAGCTGAAAATGCATTTACAGCACTAAAAAAACAAACTTTTATAACAGCTAAACCAAACGTTTCCAATGTAAATTTCCACCTTTATATAGTGTAGAAAGGCATCCTGAAGCCTGGAAAGTCATTAATTTGATTGTCCAGTATTTCCTTCATGAGATATTGCAACACTTAGAAAAAGTGTACAGCGCCAGCAGACAATGAATTTTCAGCACTAAAAAAACGAAACTTCATTAACAGCTAAACCAAACGTTTCCAATGTAAATTTCCACCTTTATATAGTGTAAAAAGACATCCTGAAGCCTGGGCAGTCATTAATTTGATTGTCCAATATTTCCCTTATGAGATAATGCCTCTCATAGCAAATGTGTACAGCGCGAGCTGAAAATGCATTTACAGCAATAAAAAACCAAACTTATATAACAGCTAAACCAAACGTTTCCAATGTAAATTTCCACCTTTATATAGTGTAGAAAGGCATCCTGAAGCCTGGAAAGTCATTAATTTGATTGTCCAGTATTTCCTTCATGAGATATTGCAACACTTAGAAAAAGTGTACAGCGCCAGCAGACAATGAATTTTCAGCACTAAAAAAAACGAAACTTCATTAACAGCTAAACTAAACGTTTCCAATGTAAATTTCCACCTTTATATAGTGTAAAAATACATCCTGAAGCCTGCGCAGTCATTAATTTGATTGTCCAATATTTCCCTTATGAGATAATGCCTCTCATAGCAAATGTGTACAGCGCGAGCTGAAAATGCATTTACAGCACTAAAAAACCAAACTTTTATAACAGCTAAACCAAACGTTTCCAATGTAAATTTCCACCTTTATATAGTGTAGAAAGGCATCCTGAAGCCTGGAAAGTCATTAATTTGATTGTCCAGTATTTCCTTCATGAGATATTGCAACACTTAGAAAAAGTGTACAGCGCCAGCAGACAATGAATTTTCAGCACTAAAAAAACGAAACTTCATTAACAGCTAAACCAAACGTTTCCAATGTAAAATTCCACATTTATAGAGTGTAAAAAGACATCCTGAAGCCTGGGCAGTCATTAATTAGATTGTCCAGTATTTCCCTTATGAGATAATGCCTCACATAGCAAATGTGTACAGCGCGAGCTGAAAATGCATTTTACAGCACTAAAAAAACCAAACTTTTATAACAGCTAAACCAAACGTTTCCAATGTAAATTTCCACCTTTATATAGTGTAAAAAGACATCCTGAAGCCTGGGCAGTCATTAATTTGATTGTCCAATATTTCCCTTATGAGATAATGCCTCTCATAGCAAATGTGTACAGCGCGAGCTGAAAATGCATTTACAGCACTAAAAAACCAAACTTTTATAACAGCTAAACCAAACGTTTCCAATGTAAATTTCCACCTTTATATAGTGTAGAAAGGCATCCTGAAGCCTGGAAAGTCATTAATTTGATTGTCCAGTATTTCCTTCATGAGATATTGCAACACTTAGAAAAAGTGTACAGCGCCAGCAGACAATGAATTTTCAGCACTAAAAAAACGAAACTTCATTAACAGCTAAACCAAACGTTTCCAATGTAAATTTCCACATTTATAGAGTGTAAAAAGGCATCCTGAAGCCTGGGAAGTCATTAATTTGATTGTCCAGTATTTCCCTTATGAGATAATGCCTCACATAGCAAATGTGTACAGTGCGAGCTGAAAATGCATTTTCAGCACTAAAAAACCAAACTTTTATAACAGCTAAACCAAACGTTTCCAATGTAAATTTCCACCTTTATATAGTGTAAAAAGACATCCTGAAGCCTGGGCAGTCATTAATTTGATTGTCCAATATTTCCCTTATGAGATAATGCCTCTCATAGCAAATGTGTACAGCGCGAGCTGAAAATGCATTTACAGCACTAAAAAACCAAACTTTTATAACAGCTAAACCAAACGTTTCCGATGTAAATTTCCACCTTTATATAGTGTAGAAAGGCATACTGAAGCCTGGAAAGTCATTAATTTGATTGTCCAGTATTTCCTTCATGAGATATTGCAACACTTAGAAAAAGTGTACAGCGCCAGCAGACAATGAATTTTCAGCACTAAAAAAACGAAACTTCATTAACAGCTAAACTAAACGTTTCCAATGTAAATTTCCACCCTTATATAGTGTAAAAAGACATCCTGAAGCCTGGGCAGTCATTAATTTGATTGTCCAGTATTTCCCTTATGAGATAATGCCTCTCATAGCAAATGTGTACAGCGCGAGCTGAAAATGCATTTACAGCACTAAAAAACCAAACTTTTATAACAGCTAAACCAAACGTTTCCAATGTAAATTTCCACCTTTATATAGTGTAGAAAGGCATCCTGAAGCCTGGAAAGTCATTAATTTGATTGTCCAGTATTTCCTTCATGAGATATTGCAACACTTAGAAAAAGTGTACAGCGCCAGCAGACAATGAATTTTCAGCACTAAAAAAACGAAACTTCATTAACAGCTAAACTAAACGTTTCCAATGTAAATTTCCACCTTTATATAGTGTAAAAAGACATCCTGAAGCCTGGGCAGCCATTAATTTGATTGTCCAATATTTCCCTTATGAGATAATGCCTCTCATAGCAAATGTGTACAGCGCGAGCTGAAAATGCATTTACAGCACTAAAAAACCAAACTTTTATAACAGCTAAACCAAACGTTTCCAATGTAAATTTCCACCTTTATATAGTGTAGAAAGGCATCCTGAAGCCTGGAAAGTCATTAATTTGATTGTCCAGTATTTCCTTCATGAGATATTGCAACACTTAGAAAAAGTGTACAGCGCCAGCAGACAATGAATTTTCAGCACTAAAAAAACGAAACTTCATTAACAGCTAAACCAAACGTTTCCAATGTAAATTTCCACATTTATAGAGTGTAAAAAGGCATCCTGAAGCCTGGGAAGTCATTAATTTGATTGTCCAGTATTTCCCTTATGAGATAATGCCTCACATAGCAAATGTGTACAGTGCGAGCTGAAAATGCATTTACAGTTCTAAAAAACCAAACTTTTATAACAGCTAAACCAAACGTTTCCAATGTAAATTTCCACCTTTATATAGTGTAGAAAGGCATCCTGAAGCCTGGAAAGTCATTAATTTGATTGTCCAGTATTTCCTTCATGAGATATTGCAACACTTAGAAAAAGTGTACAGCGCCAGCAGACAATGAATTTTCAGCACTAAAAAAACGAAACTTCATTAACAGCTAAACCAAACGTTTCCAATGTAAATTTCCACATTTATAGAGTGTAAAAAGGCATCCTGAAGCCTGGGAAGTCATTAATTTGATTGTCCAGTATTTCCCTTATGAGATAATGCCTCACATAGCAAATGTGTACAGTGCGAGCTGAAAATGCATTTTCAGCACTAAAAAACCAAACTTTTATAACAGCTAAACCAAACGTTTCCAAAGTAAATTTCCACCTTTATATAGTGTAAAAAGACATCCTGAAGCCTGGGCAGTCATTAATTTGATTGTCCAGTATTTCCCTTATGAGATAATGCCTCACATAGCAAATGTGTACAGCGCGAGCTGAAAATGCATTTACAGCACTAAAAAACCAAACTTTTATAACAGCTAAACTAAACGTTTCCAATGTAAATTTCCACCTTTATATAGTGTAAAAAGACATCCTGAAGCCTGGGCAGTCATTAATTTGATTGTCCAATATTTCCCTTATGAGATAATGCCTCTCATAGCAAATGTGTACAGCGCGAGCTGAAAATGCATTTACAGCACTAAAAAACCAAACTTTTATAACAGCTAAACCAAACGTTTCCAATGTACATTTCCACCTTTATATAGTGTAAAAAGGCATCCTGAAGCCTGGAAAGTCATTAATTTGATTGTCCAGTATTTCCTTCATGAGATATTGCAACACTTAGAAAAAGTGTACAGCGCCAGCAGACAATGAATTTTCAGCACTAAAAAAACGAAACTTCATTAACAGCTAAACTAAACGTTTCCAATGTAAATTTCCACCCTTATATAGTGTAAAAAGACATCCTGAAGCCTGGGCAGTCATTAATTTGATTGTCCAATATTTCCCTTATGAGATAATGCCTCTCATAGCAAATGTGTACAGCGCGAGCTGAAAATGCATTTACAGCACTAAAAAACCAAACTTTTATAACAGCTAAACCAAACGTTTCCAATGTAAATTTCCACCTTTATATAGTGTAGAAAGGCATCCTGAAGCCTGGAAAGTCATTAATTTGATTGTCCAGTATTTCCTTCATGAGATATTGCAACACTTAGAAAAAGTGTACAGCGCCAGCAGACAATGAATTTTCAGCACTAAAAAAACGAAACTTCATTAACAGCTAAACTAAACGTTTCCAATGTAAATTTCCACCTTTATATAGTGTAAAAAGACATCCTGAAGCCTGGGCAGCCATTAATTTGATTGTCCAATATTTCCCTTATGAGATAATGCCTCTCATAGCAAATGTGTACAGCGCGAGCTGAAAATGCATTTACAGCACTAAAAAACCAAACTTTTATAACAGCTAAACCAAACGTTTCCAATGTAAATTTCCACCTTTATATAGTGTAAAAAGACATCCTGAAGCCTGGGCAGTCATTAATTTGATTGTCCAATATTTCCCTTATGAGATAATGCCTCTCATAGCAAATGTGTACAGCGCGAGCTGAAAATGCATTTACAGCACTAAAAAACCAAACTTTTATAACAGCTAAACCAAACGTTTCCAATGTAAATTTCCACCTTTATATAGTGTAGAAAGGCATCCTGAAGCCTGGAAAGTCATTAATTTGATTGTCCAGTATTTCCTTCATGAGATATTGCAACACTTAGAAAAAGTGTACAGCGCCAGCAGACAATGAATTTTCAGCACTAAAAAAACGAAACTTCATTAACAGCTAAACCAAACGTTTCCAATGTAAATTTCCACATTTATAGAGTGTAAAAAGGCATCCTGAAGCCTGGGAAGTCATTAATTTGATTGTCCAGTATTTCCCTTATGAGATAATGCCTCACATAGCAAATGTGTACAGTGCGAGCTGAAAATGCATTTTCAGCACTAAAAAACCAAACTTTTATAACAGCTAAACCAAACGTTTCCAATGTAAATTTCCACCTTTATATAGTGTAAAAAGACATCCTGAAGCCTGGGCAGTCATTAATTAGATTGTCCAGTATTTCCCTTATGAGATAATGCCTCACATAGCAAATGTGTACAGCGCGAGCTGAAAATGCATTTTACAGCACTAAAAAACCAAACTTTTATAACAGCTAAACCAAACGTTTCCAATGTAAATTTCCACCTTTATATAGTGTAAAAAGACATCCTGAAGCCTGGGCAGTCATTAATTTGATTGTCCAATATTTCCCTTATGAGATAATGCCTCTCATAGCAAATGTGTACAGCGCGAGCTGAAAATGCATTTACAGCACTAAAAAACCAAACTTTTATAACAGCTAAACCAAACGTTTCCAATGTAAATTTCCACCTTTATATAGTGTAGAAAGGCATACTGAAGCCTGGAAAGTCATTAATTTGATTGTCCAGTATTTCCTTCATGAGATATTGCAACACTTAGAAAAAGTGTTCAGCGCCAGCAGACAATGAATTTTCAGCACTAAAAAAACGAAACTTCATTAACAGCTAAACTAAACGTTTCCAATGTATATTTCCACCTTTATATAGTGTAAAAAGACATCCTGAAGCCTGGGCAGTCATTAATTTGATTGTCCAATATTTCCCTTATGAGATAATGCCTCACATAGCAAATGTGTACAGTGCGAGCTGAAAATGCATTTTCAGCACTAAAAAACCAAACTTTTATAACAGCTAAACCAAACGTTTCCAATGTACATTTCCACCTTTATATAGTGTAAAAAGACATCCTGAAGCCTGGGCAGTCATTAATTTGATTGTCCAGTATTTCCCTTTTGAGATAATGCCTCACATAGCAAATGTGTACAGTGCGAGCTGAAAATGCATTTTCAGCACTAAAAAACCAAACTTTTATAACAGCTAAACCAAACGTTTCCAATGTACATTTCCACCTTTATATAGTGTAAAAAGACATCCTGAAGCCTGGGCAGTCATTAATTTGATTGTCCAGTATTTCCCTTTTGAGATAATGCCTCACATAGCAAATGTGGACAGTGCGAGCTGAAAATGCATTTTCAGCACTAAAAAAACCAAACTTTTATAACAGCTAAACCAAACGTTTCCAATGTAAATTTCCACCTTTATATAGTGTAAAAAGACATCCTGAAGCCTGGGCAGTCATTAATTTGATTGTCCAATATTTCCCTTATGAGATAATGCCTCTCATAGCAAATGTGTACAGCGCGAGCTGAAAATGCATTTACAGCAATAAAAAACCAAACTTTTATAACAGCTAAACCAAACGTTTCCAATGTAAATTTCCACCTTTATATAGTGTAGAAAGGCATCCTGAAGCCTGGAAAGTCATTAATTTGATTGTCCAGTATTTCCTTCATGAGATATTGCAACACTTAGAAAAAGTGTACAGCGCCAGCAGACAATGAATTTTCAGCACTAAAAAACCAAACTTTTATAACAGCTAAACCAAACGTTTCCAAAGTAAATTTCCACCTTTATATAGTGTAAAAAGACATCCTGAAGCCTGGGCAGTCATTAATTTGATTGTCCAGTATTTCCCTTATGAGATAATGCCTCACATAGCAAATGTGTACAGCGCGAGCTGAAAATGCATTTACAGCACTAAAAAACCAAACTTTTATAACAGCTAAACTAAACGTTTCCAATGTAAATGTCCACCTTTATATAGTGTAAAAAGACATCCTGAAGCCTGGGCAGTCATTAATTTGATTGTCCAATATTTCCCTTATGAGATAATGCCTCTCATAGCAAATGTGTACAGCGCGAGCTGAAAATGCATTTACAGCACTAAAAAACCAAACTTTTATAACAGCTAAACCAAACGTTTCCAATGTAAATTTCCACCTTTATATAGTGTAGAAAGGCATCCTGAAGCCTGGAAAGTCATTAATTTGATTGTCCAGTATTTCCTTCATGAGATATTGCAACACTTAGAAAAAGTGTACAGCGCCAGCAGACAATGAATTTTCAGCACTAAAAAAACGAAACTTCATTAACAGCTAAACTAAACGTTTCCAATGTAAATTTCCACCTTTATATAGTGTAAAAAGACATCCTGAAGCCTGGGCAGCCATTAATTTGATTGTCCAATATTTCCCTTATGAGATAATGCCTCTCATAGCAAATGTGTACAGCGCGAGCTGAAAATGCATTTACAGCACTAAAAAACCAAACTTTTATAACAGCTAAACCAAACGTTTCCAATGTAAATTTCCACCTTTATATAGTGTGAAAAGACATCCTGAAGCCTGGGCAGTCATTAATTTGATTGTCCAATATTTCCCTTATGAGATAATGCCTCTCATAGCAAATGTGTACAGCGCGAGCTGAAAATGCATTTACAGCACTAAAAAAACAAACTTTTATAACAGCTAAACCAAACGTTTCCAATGTAAATTTCCACCTTTATATAGTGTAGAAAGGCATCCTGAAGCCTGGAAAGTCATTAATTTGATTGTCCAGTATTTCCTTCATGAGATATTGCAACACTTAGAAAAAGTGTACAGCGCCAGCAGACAATGAATTTTCAGCACTAAAAAAACGAAACTTCATTAACAGCTAAACCAAACGTTTCCAATGTAAATTTCCACATTTATAGAGTGTAAAAAGGCATCCTGAAGCCTGGGAAGTCATTAATTTGATTGTCCAGTATTTCCCTTATGAGATAATGCCTCACATAGCAAATGTGTACAGTGCGAGCTGAAAATGCATTTTCAGCACTAAAAAACCAAACTTTTATAACAGCTAAACCAAACGTTTCCAATGTAAATTTCCACCTTTATATAGTGTAAAAAGACATCCTAAGCCTGGGCAGTCATTAATTTGATTGTCCAGTATTTCCCTTATGAGATAATGCCTCACATAGCAAATGTGTACAGCGCGAGCTGAAAATGCATTTACAGCACTAAAAAAACAAACTTTTATAACAGCTAAACCAAACGTTTCCAATGTAAATTTCCACCTTTATATAGTGTAAAAAGACATCCTGAAGCCTGGGCAGTCATTAATTTGATTGTCCAATATTTCCCTTATGAGATAATGCCTCTCATAGCAAATGTGTACAGCGCGAGCTGAAAATGCATTTACAGCACTAAAAAACCAAACTTTTATAACAGCTAAACCAAACGTTTCAAATGTAAATTTCCACCTTTATATAGTGTAGAAAGGCATCCTGAAGCCTGGAAAGTCATTAATTTGATTGTCCAGTATTTCCTTCATGAGATATTGCAACACTTAGAAAAAGTGTACAGCGCCAGCAGACAATGAATTTTCAGCACTAAAAAAACGAAACTCCATTAACAGCTAAACCAAACGTTTCCAATGTAAATTTCCACATTTATAGAGTGTAAAAAGGCATCCTGAAGCCTGGGAAGTCATTAATTTGATTGTCCAGTATTTCCCTTATGAGATAATGCCTCACATAGCAAATGTGTACAGTGCGAGCTGAAAATGCATTTTCAGCACTAAAAAACCAAACTTTTATAACAGCTAAACCAAACGTTTCCAATGTAAATTTCCACCTTTAGATAGTGTAAAAAGACATCCTGAAGCCTGGGCAGTCATTAATTTGATTGTCCAGTATTTCCCTTATGAGATAATGCCTCACATAGCAAATGTGTACAGTGCGAGCTGAAAATGCATTTTCAGCACTAAAAAAACCAAACTTTTATAACAGCTAAACCAAACGTTTCCAATGTAAATTTCCACCTTTATATAGTGTAAAAAGACATCCTGAAGCCTGGGCAGTCATTAATTTGATTGTCGAATATTTCCCTTATGAGATAATGCCTCTCATAGCAAATGTGTACAGCGCGAGCTGAAAATGCATTTACAGCACTAAAAAACCAAACTTTTATAACAGCTAAACCAAACGTTTCCAATGTAAATTTCCACCTTTATATAGTGTAGAAAGGCATCCTGAAGCCTGGAAAGTCATTAATTTGATTGTCCAGTATTTCCTTCATGAGATATTGCAACACTTAGAAAAAGTGTACAGCGCCAGCAGACAATGAATTTTCAGCACTAAAAAAACGAAACTTCATTAACAGCTAAACTAAACGTTTCCAATGTAAATTTCCACCTTTATATAGTGTAAAAAGACATCCTGAAGCCTGGGCAGCCATTAATTTGATTGTCCAATATTTCCCTTATGAGATAATGCCTCTCATAGCAAATGTGTACAGCGCGAGCTGAAAATGCATTTACAGCACTAAAAAACCAAACTTTTATAACAGCTAAACCAAACGTTTCCAATGTAAATTTCCACCTTTATATAGTGTGAAAAGACATCCTGAAGCCTGGGCAGTCATTAATTTGATTGTCCAATATTTCCCTTATGAGATAATGCCTCTCATAGCAAATGTGTACAGCGCGAGCTGAAAATGCATTTACAGCACTAAAAAAACAAACTTTTATAACAGCTAAACCAAACGTTTCCAATGTAAATTTCCACCTTTATATAGTGTAGAAAGGCATCCTGAAGCCTGGAAAGTCATTAATTTGATTGTCCAGTATTTCCTTCATGAGATATTGCAACACTTAGAAAAAGTGTACAGCGCCAGCAGACAATGAATTTTCAGCACTAAAAAAACGAAACTTCATTAACAGCTAAACCAAACGTTTCCAATGTAAATTTCCACATTTATAGAGTGTAAAAAGGCATCCTGAAGCCTGGGAAGTCATTAATTTGATTGTCCAGTATTTCCCTTATGAGATAATGCCTCACATAGCAAATGTGTACAGTGCGAGCTGAAAATGCATTTTCAGCACTAAAAAACCAAACTTTTATAACAGCTAAACCAAACGTTTCCAATGTAAATTTCCACCTTTATATAGTGTAAAAAGACATCCTAAGCCTGGGCAGTCATTAATTTGATTGTCCAGTATTTCCCTTATGAGATAATGCCTCACATAGCAAATGTGTACAGCGCGAGCTGAAAATGCATTTACAGCACTAAAAAAACAAACTTTTATAACAGCTAAACCAAACGTTTCCAATGTAAATTTCCACCTTTATATAGTGTAAAAAGACATCCTGAAGCCTGGGCAGTCATTAATTTGATTGTCCAATATTTCCCTTATGAGATAATGCCTCTCATAGCAAATGTGTACAGCGCGAGCTGAAAATGCATTTACAGCACTAAAAAACCAAACTTTTATAACAGCTAAACCAAACGTTTCAAATGTAAATTTCCACCTTTATATAGTGTAGAAAGGCATCCTGAAGCCTGGAAAGTCATTAATTTGATTGTCCAGTATTTCCTTCATGAGATATTGCAACACTTAGAAAAAGTGTACAGCGCCAGCAGACAATGAATTTTCAGCACTAAAAAAACGAAACTCCATTAACAGCTAAACCAAACGTTTCCAATGTAAATTTCCACATTTATAGAGTGTAAAAAGGCATCCTGAAGCCTGGGAAGTCATTAATTTGATTGTCCAGTATTTCCCTTATGAGATAATGCCTCACATAGCAAATGTGTACAGTGCGAGCTGAAAATGCATTTTCAGCACTAAAAAACCAAACTTTTATAACAGCTAAACCAAACGTTTCCAATGTAAATTTCCACCTTTAGATAGTGTAAAAAGACATCCTGAAGCCTGGGCAGTCATTAATTTGATTGTCCAGTATTTCCCTTATGAGATAATGCCTCACATAGCAAATGTGTACAGTGCGAGCTGAAAATGCATTTTCAGCACTAAAAAAACCAAACTTTTATAACAGCTAAACCAAACGTTTCCAATGTAAATTTCCACCTTTATATAGTGTAAAAAGACATCCTGAAGCCTGGGCAGTCATTAATTTGATTGTCGAATATTTCCCTTATGAGATAATGCCTCTCATAGCAAATGTGTACAGCGCGAGCTGAAAATGCATTTACAGCACTAAAAAACCAAACTTTTACAACAGCTAAACCAAACGTTTCCAATGTAAATTTCCACCTTTATATAGTGTAGAAAGGCATCCTGAAGCCTGGAAAGTCATTAATTTGATTGTCCAGTATTTCCTTCATGAGATATTGCAACACTTAGAAAAAGTGTACAGCGCCAGCAGACAATGAATTTTCAGCACTAAAAAAACGAAACTTCATTAACAGCTAAAAACCAAACGTTTCCAATGTAAATTTCCACATTTATAGAGTGTAAAAAGGCATCCTGAAGCCTGGGAAGTCATTAATTTGATTGTCCAGTATTTCCCTTATGAGATAATGCCTCACATAGCAAATGTGTACAGTGCGAGCTGAAAATGCATTTTCAGCACTAAAAAACCAAACTTTTATAACAGCTAAACCAAACGTTTCCAATGTAAATTTCCACCTTTATATAGTGTAAAAAGACATCCTGAAGCCTGGGCAGTCATTAATTTGATTGTCCAGTATTTCCCTTATGAGATAATGCCTCACATAGCAAATGTGTACAGTGCGAGCTGAAAATGCATTTTCAGCACTAAAAAAACCAAACTTTTATAACAGCTAAACCAAACGTTTCCAATGTAAATTTCCACCTTTATATAGTGTAAAAAGACATCCTGAAGCCTGGGCAGTCATTAATTTGATTGTCCAATATTTCCCTAATGAGACAATGCCTCTCATAGCAAATGTGTACAGCGCGAGCTGAAAATGCATTTACAGCACTAAAAAAACAAACTTTTATAACAGCTAAACCAAACGTTTCCAATGTACATTTCCACCTTTATATAGTGTAGAAAGGCATCCTGAAGCCTGGAAAGTCATTAATTTGATTGTCCAGTATTTCCTTCATGAGATATTGCAACACTTAGAAAAAGTGTACAGCGCCAGCAGACAATGAATTTTCAGCACTAAAAAAACGAAACTTCATTAACAGCTAAACCAAACGTTTCCAATGTAAATTTCCACATTTATAGAGTGTAAAAAGGCATCCTGAAGCCTGGGAAGTCATTAATTTGATTGTCCAGTATTTCCCTTATGAGATAATGCCTCACATAGCAAATGTGTACAGTGCGAGCTGAAAATGCATTTACAGCACTAAAAAACCAAACTTTTATAACAGCTAAACCAAACGTTTCCAATGTAAATTTCCACCTTTATATAGTGTAGAAAGGCATCCTGAAGCCTGGAAAGTCATTGATTTGATTGTCCAGTATTTCCTTCATGAGATATTGCAACACTTAGAAAAAGTGTACAGCGCCAGCAGACAATGAATTTTCAGCACTAAAAAAAACGAAACTTCATTAACAGCTAAACTAAACGTTTCCAATGTAAATTTCCACCTTTATATAGTGTAAAAACACATCCTGAAGCCTGGGCAGTCATTAATTTGATTGTCCAATATTTCCCTTATGAGATAATGCCTCTCATAGCAAATGTGTACAGCGCGAGCTGAAAATGCATTTACAGCACTAAAAAACCAAACTTTTATAACAGCTAAACCAAACGTTTCAAATGTAAATTTCCACCTTTATATAGTGTAGAAAGGCATCCTGAAGCCTGGAAAGTCATTAATTTGATTGTCCAGTATTTCCTTCATGAGATATTGCAACACTTAGAAAAAGTGTACAGCGCCAGCAGACAATGAATTTTCAGCACTAAAAAAACGAAACTTCATTAACAGCTAAACCAAACGTTTCCAATGTAAATTTCCACATTTATAGAGTGTAAAAAGGCATCCTGAAGCCTGGGAAGTCATTAATTTGATTGTCCAGTATTTCCCTTATGAGATAATGCCTCACATAGCAAATGTGTACAGTGCGAGCTGAAAATGCATTTTCAGCACTTAAAAAACCAAACTTTTATAACAGCTAAACCAAACGTTTCCAATGTAAATTTCCACCTTTAGATAGTGTAAAAAGACATCCTGAAGCCTGGGCAGTCATTAATTTGATTGTCCAGTATTTCCCTTATGAGATAATGCCTCACATAGCAAATGTGTACAGTGCGAGCTGAAAATGCATTTTCAGCACTAAAAAAATCAAACTTTTATAACAGCTAAACCAAACGTTTCCAATGTAAATTTCCACCTTTATATAGTGTAAAAATACATCCTGAAGCCTGGGCAGTCATTAATTTGATTGTCCAATATTTCCCTTATGAGATAATGCCTCTCATAGCAAATGTGTACAGCGCGAGCTGAAAATGCATTTACAGCACTAAAAAACCAAACTTTTATAACAGCTAAACCAAACGTTTCCAATGTAAATTTCCACCTTTATATAGTGTAAAAAGACATCCTGAAGCCTGGGCAGTCATTAATTTGATTGTCCAATATTTCCCTTATGAGATAATGCCTCTCATAGCAAATGTGTACAGCGCGAGCTGAAAATGCATTTACAGCACTAAAAAACCAAACTTTTATAACAGCTAAACCAAACGTTTCCAATGTAAATTTCCACCTTTATATAGTGTAGAAAGGCATCCTGAAGCCTGGAAAGTCATTAATTTGATTGTCCAGTATTTCCTTCATGAGATATTGCAACACTTAGAAAAAGTGTACAGCGCCAGCAGACAATGAATTTTCAGCACTAAAAAAACGAAACTTCATTAACAGCTAAACTAAACGTTTCCAATGTATATTTCCACCTTTATATAGTGTAAAAAGACATCCTGAAGCCTGGGCAGTCATTAATTTGATTGTCCAGTATTTCCCTTATGAGATAATGCCTCACATAGCAAATGTGTACAGTGCGAGCTGAAAATGCATTTTCAGCACTAAAAAAACCAAACTTTTATAACAGCTAAACCAAACGTTTCCAATGTACATTTCCACCTTTATATAGTGTAGAAATGCATCCTGAAGCCTGGAAAGTCATTAATTTGATTGTCCAGTATTTCCTTCATGAGATATTGCAACACTTAGAAAAAGTGTACAGCGCCAGCAGACAATGAATTTTCAGCACTAAAAAAACGAAACTTCATTAACAGCTAAACCAAACGTTTCCAATGTAAATTTCCACATTTATAGAGTGTAAAAAGGCATCCTGAAGCCTGGGAAGTCATTAATTTGATTGTCCAGTATTTCCCTTATGAGATAATGCCTCACATAGCAAATGTGTACAGTGCGAGCTGAAAATGCATTTACAGCACTAAAAAACCAAACTTTTATAACAGCTAAACCAAACGTTTCCAATGTAAATTTCCACCTTTATATAGTGTAGAAAGGCATCCTGAAGCCTGGAAAGTCATTGATTTGATTGTCCAGTATTTCCTTCATGAGATATTGCAACACTTAGAAAAAGTGTACAGCGCCAGCAGACAATGAATTTTCAGCACAAAAAAACGAAACTTCATTAACAGCTAAACTAAACGTTTCCAATGTAAATTTCCAACTTTATATAGAGTAAAAAGACATCCTGAAGCCTGGGCAGCCATTAATTTGATTGTCCAATATTTCCCTTATGAGATAATGCCTCTCATAGCAAATGTGTACAGCGCGAGCTGAAAATGCATTTACAGCACTAAAAAACCAAACTTTTATAACAGCTAAACCAAACGTTTCCAATGTAAATTTCCACCTTTATATAGTGTAAAAAGACATCCTGAAGCCTGGGCAGTCATTAATTTGATTGTCCAATATTTCCCTTATGAGATAATGCCTCTCATAGCAAATGTGTACAGCGCGAGCTGAAAATGCATTTACAGCACTAAAAAACCAAACTTTTATAACAGCTAAACCAAACGTTTCCAATGTACATTTCCACCTTTATATAGTGTATAAAGGCATCCTGAAGCCTGGAAAGTCATTAATTTGATTGTCCAGTATTTCCTTCATGAGATATTGCAACACTTAGAAAAAGTGTACAGCGCCAGCAGACAATGAATTTTCAGCACTAAAAAAACGAAACTTCATTAACAGCTAAACCAAACGTTTCCAATGTAAATTTCCACATTTATAGAGTGTAAAAAGGCATCCTGAAGCCTGGGAAGTCATTAATTTGATTGTCCAGTATTTCCCTTATGAGATAATGCCTCACATAGCAAATGTGTACAGTGCGAGCTGAAAATGCATTTTCAGCACTAAAAAACCAAACTTTTATAACAGCTAAACCAAACGTTTCCAATGTAAATTTCCACCTTTATATAGTGTAAAAATACATCCTGAAGCCTGGGCAGTCATTAATTTGATTGTCCAATATTTCCCTTATGAGATAATGCCTCTCATAGCAAATGTGTACAGCGCGAGCTGAAAATGCATTTACAGCACTAAAAAACCAAACTTTTATAACAGCTAAACCAAACGTTTCCAATGTAAATTTCCACCTTTATATAGTGTAAAAAGACATCCTGAAGCCTGGGCAGTCATTAATTTGATTGTCCAATATTTCCCTTATGAGATAATGCCTCTCATAGCAAATGTGTACAGCGCGAGCTGAAAATGCATTTACAGCACTAAAAAACCAAACTTTTATAACAGCTAAACCAAACGTTTCCAATGTAAATTTCCACCTTTATATAGTGTAGAAAGGCATCCTGAAGCCTGGAAAGTCATTAATTTGATTGTCCAGTATTTCCTTCATGAGATATTGCAACACTTAGAAAAAGTGTACAGCGCCAGCAGACAATGAATTTTCAGCACTAAAAAAACGAAACTTCATTAACAGCTAAACTAAACGTTTCCAATGTAAATTTCCACATTTATAGAGTGTAAAAAGACATCCTGAAGCCTGGGCAGTCATTAATTTGATTGTCCAGTATTTCCCTTATGAGATAATGCCTCACATAGCAAATGTGTACAGTGCGAGCTGAAAATGCATTTTCAGCACTAAAAAAACCAAACTTTTATAACAGCTAAACCAAACGTTTCCAATGTACATTTCCACCTTTATATAGTGTAGAAATGCATCCTGAAGCCTGGAAAGTCATTAATTTGATTGTCCAGTATTTCCTTCATGAGATATTGCAACACTTAGAAAAAGTGTACAGCGCCAGCAGACAATGAATTTTCAGCACTAAAAAAACGAAACTTCATTAACAGCTAAACCAAACGTTTCCAATGTAAATTTCCACATTTATAGAGTGTAAAAAGGCATCCTGAAGCCTGGGAAGTCATTAATTTGATTGTCCAGTATTTCCCTTATGAGATAATGCCTCACATAGCAAATGTGTACAGTGCGAGCTGAAAATGCATTTACAGCACTAAAAAACCAAACTTTTATAACAGCTAAACCAAACGTTTCCAATGTAAATTTCCACCTTTATATAGTGTAGAAAGGCATCCTGAAGCCTGGAAAGTCATTGATTTGATTGTCCAGTATTTCCTTCATGAGATATTGCAACACTTAGAAAAAGTGTACAGCGCCAGCAGACAATGAATTTTCAGCACAAAAAAACGAAACTTCATTAACAGCTAAACTAAACGTTTCCAATGTAAATTTCCAACTTTATATAGAGTAAAAAGACATCCTGAAGCCTGGGCAGCCATTAATTTGATTGTCCAATATTTCCCTTATGAGATAATGCCTCTCATAGCAAATGTGTACAGCGCGAGCTGAAAATGCATTTACAGCACTAAAAAACCAAACTTTTATAACAGCTAAACCAAACGTTTCCAATGTAAATTTCCACCTTTATATAGTGTAAAAAGACATCCTGAAGCCTGGGCAGTCATTAATTTGATTGTCCAATATTTCCCTTATGAGATAATGCCTCTCATAGCAAATGTGTACAGCGCGAGCTGAAAATGCATTTACAGCACTAAAAAACCAAACTTTTATAACAGCTAAACCAAACGTTTCCAATGTACATTTCCACCTTTATATAGTGTATAAAGGCATCCTGAAGCCTGGAAAGTCATTAATTTGATTGTCCAGTATTTCCTTCATGAGATATTGCAACACTTAGAAAAAGTGTACAGCGCCAGCAGACAATGAATTTTCAGCACTAAAAAAACGAAACTTCATTAACAGCTAAACCAAACGTTTCCAATGTAAATTTCCACATTTATAGAGTGTAAAAAGGCATCCTGAAGCCTGGGAAGTCATTAATTTGATTGTCCAGTATTTCCCTTATGAGATAATGCCTCACATAGCAAATGTGTACAGTGCGAGCTGAAAATGCATTTTCAGCACTAAAAAACCAAACTTTTATAACAGCTAAACCAAACGTTTCCAATGTAAATTTCCACCTTTATATAGTGTAAAAAGACATCCTGAAGCCTGGGCAGTCATTAATTTGATTGTCCAGTATTTCCCTTATGAGATAATGCCTCACATAGCAAATGTGTACAGTGCGAGCTGAAAATGCATTTTCAGCACTAAAAAAACCAAACTTTTATAACAGCTAAACCAAACGTTTCCAATGTAAATTTCCACCTTTATATAGTGTAAAAAGACATCCTGAAGCCTGGGCAGTCATTAATTTGATTGTCCAATATTTCCCTTCTGAGATAATGCCTCTCATAGCAAATGTGTACAGCGCGAGCTGAAAATGCATTTACAGCACTAAAAAACCAAACTTTTATAACAGCTAAACCAAACGTTTCCAATGTACATTTCCACCTTTATATAGTGTAGAAAGGCATCCTGAAGCCTGGAAAGTCATTAATTTGATTGTCCAGTATTTCCTTCATGAGATATTGCAACACTTAGAAAAAGTGTACAGCGCCAGCAGACAATGAATTTTCAGCACTAAAAAAACGAAACTTCATTAACAGCTAAACTAAACGTTTCCAATGTATATTTCCACCTTTATATAGTGTAAAAAGACATCCTGAAGCCTGGGCAGTCATTAATTTGATTGTCCAGTATTTCCCTTATGAGATAATGCCTCACATAGCAAATGTGTACAGTGCGAGCTGAAAATGCATTTTCAGCACTAAAAAAACCAAACTTTTATAACAGCTAAACCAAACGTTTCCAATGTACATTTCCACCTTTATATAGTGTAGAAAGGCATCCTGAAGCCTGGAAAGTCATTAATTTGATTGTCCAGTATTTCCTTCATGAGATATTGCAACACTTAGAAAAAGTGTACAGCGCCAGCAGACAATGAATTTTCAGCACTAAAAAAACGAAACTTCATTAACAGCTAAACCAAACGTTTCCAATGTAAATTTCCACATTTATAGAGTGTAAAAAGGCATCCTGAAGCCTGGGAAGTCATTAATTTGATTGTCCAGTATTTCCCTTATGAGATAATGCCTCACATAGCAAATGTGTACAGTGCGAGCTGAAAATGCATTTACAGCACTAAAAAAACAAACTTTTATAACAGCTAAACCAAACGTTTCCAATGTAAATTTCCACCTTTATATAGTGTAGAAAGGCATCCTGAAGCCTGGAAAGTCATTGATTTGATTGTCCAGTATTTCCTTCATGAGATATTGCAACACTTAGAAAAAGTGTACAGCGCCAGCAGACAATGAATTTTCAGCACTAAAAAAACGAAACTTCATTAACAGCTAAACTAAACGTTTCCAATGTAAATTTCCAACTTTATATAGAGTAAAAAGACATCCTGAAGCCTGGGCAGCCATTAATTTGATTGTCCAATATTTCCCTTATGAGATAATGCCTCTCATAGCAAATGTGTACAGCGCGAGCTGAAAATGCATTTACAGCACTAAAAAACCAAACTTTTATAACAGCTAAACCAAACGTTTCCAATGTAAATTTCCACCTTTATATAGTGTAAAAAGACATCCTGAAGCCTGGGCAGTCATTAATTTGATTGTCCAATATTTCCCTTATGAGATAATGCCTCTCATAGCAAATGTGTACAGCGCGAGCTGAAAATGCATTTACAGCACTAAAAAAACAAACTTTTATAACAGCTAAACCAAACGTTTCCAATGTAAATTTCCACCTTTATATAGTGTAGAAAGGCATCCTGAAGCCTGGAAAGTCATTAATTTGATTGTCCAGTATTTCCTTCATGAGATATTGCAACACTTAGAAAAAGTGTACAGCGCCAGCAGACAATGAATTTTCAGCACTAAAAAAACGAAACTTCATTAACAGCTAAACCAAACGTTTCCAATGTAAATTTCCACATTTATAGAGTGTAAAAAGGCATCCTGAAGCCTGGGAAGTAATTAATTTGATTGTCCAGTATTTCCCTTATGAGATAATGCCTCACATAGCAAATGTGTACAGTGCGAGCTGAAAATGCATTTACAGCACTAAAAAACCAAACTTTTATAACAGCTAAACCAAACGTTTCCAATGTACATTTCCACCTTTATATAGTGTAGAAAGGCATCCTGAAGCCTGGAAAGTCATTAATTTGATTGTCCAGTATTTCCTTCATGAGATATTGCAACACTTAGAAAAAGTGTACAGCGCCAGCAGACAATGAATTTTCAGCACTAAAAAAACGAAACTTCATTAACAGCTAAACTAAACGTTTCCAATGTAAATTTCCACCCTTATATAGTGTAAAAAGACATCCTGAAGCCTGGGCAGTCATTAATTTGATTGTCCAATATTTCCCTTATGAGATAATGCCTCTCATAGCAAATGTGTACAGCGCGAGCTGAAAATGCATTTACAGCACTAAAAAACCAAACTTTTATAACAGCTAAACCAAACGTTTCCAATGTACATTTCCACCTTTATATAGTGTAGAAAGGCATACTGAAGCCTGGAAAGTCATTAATTTGATTGTCCAGTATTTCCTTCATGAGATATTGCAACACTTAGAAAAAGTGTACAGCGCCAGCAGACAATGAATTTTCAGCACTAAAAAAACGAAACTTCATTAACAGCTAAACCAAACGTTTCCAATGTAAATTTCCACATTTATAGAGTGTAAAAAGGCATCCTGAAGCCTGGGAAGTCATTAATTTGATTGTCCAGTATTTCCCTTATGAGATAATGCCTCACATAGCAAATGTGTACAGTGCGAGCTGAAAATGCATTTACAGCACTAAAAAACCAAACTTTTATAACAGCTAAACCAAACGTTTCCAATGTACATTTCCACCTTTATATAGTGTAGAAAGGCATCCTGAAGCCTGGAAAGTCATTAATTTGATTGTCCAGTATTTCCTTCATGAGATATTGCAACACTTAGAAAAAGTGTACAGCGCCAGCAGACAATGAATTTTCAGCACTAAAAAAACGAAACTTCATTAACAGCTAAACTAAACGTTTCCAATGTAAATTTCCACCCTTATATAGTGTAAAAAGACATCCTGAAGCCTGGGCAGTCATTAATTTGATTGTCCAATATTTCCCTTATGAGATAATGCCTCTCATAGCAAATGTGTACAGCGCGAGCTGAAAATGCATTTACAGCACTAAAAAACCAAACTTTTATAACAGCTAAACCAAACGTTTCCAATGTACATTTCCACCTTTATATAGTGTAGAAAGGCATCCTGAAGCCTGGAAAGTCATTAATTTGATTGTCCAGTATTTCCTTCATGAGATATTGCAACACTTAGAAAAAGTGTACAGCGCCAGCAGACAATGAATTTTCAGCACTAAAAAAACGAAACTTCATTAACAGCTAAACTAAACGTTTCCAATGTAAATTTCCACCCTTATATAGTGTAAAAAGACATCCTGAAGCCTGGGCAGTCATTAATTTGATTGTCCAATATTTCCCTTATGAGATAATGCCTCTCATAGCAAATGTGTACAGCGCGAGCTGAAAATGCATTTACAGCACTAAAAAACCAAACTTTTATAACAGCTAAACCAAACGTTTCCAATGTACATTTCCACCTTTATATAGTGTAGAAAGGCATACTGAAGCCTGGAAAGTCATTAATTTGATTGTCCAGTATTTCCTTCATGAGATATTGCAACACTTAGAAAAAGTGTACAGCGCCAGCAGACAATGAATTTTCAGCACTAAAAAAACGAAACTTCATTAACAGCTAAACCAAACGTTTCCAATGTAAATTTCCACATTTATAGAGTGTAAAAAGGCATCCTGAAGCCTGGGAAGTCATTAATTTGATTGTCCAGTATTTCCCTTATGAGATAATGCCTCACATAGCAAATGTGTACAGTGCGAGCTGAAAATGCATTTACAGCACTAAAAAAACCAAACTTTTATAACAGCTAAACTAAACGTTTCCAATGTAAATTTCCACCTTTATATAGTGTAGAAAGGCATCCTGAAGCCTGGAAAGTCATTGATTTGATTGTCCAGTATTTCCTTCATGAGATATTGCAACACTTAGAAAAAGTGTAGAGCGCCAGCAGACAATGAATTTTCAGCACTAAAAAAACGAAACTTCATTAACAGCTAAACTAAACGTTTCCAATGTAAATTTCCAACTTTATATAGAGTAAAAAGACATCCTGAAGCCTGGGCAGCCATTAATTTGATTGTCCAATATTTCCCTTATGAGATAATGCCTCTCATAGCAAATGTGTACAGCGCGAGCTGAAAATGCATTTACAGCACTAAAAAACCAAACTTTTATAACAGCTAAACCAAACGTTTCCAATGTAAATTTCCACCTTTATATAGTGTAAAAAGACATCCTGAAGCCTGGGCAGTCATTAATTTGATTGTCCAATATTTCCCTTATGAGATAATGCCTCTCATAGCAAATGTGTACAGCGCGAGCTGAAAATGCATTTACAGCACTAAAAAAACAAACTTTTATAACAGCTAAACCAAACGTTTCCAATGTAAATTTCCACCTTTATATAGTGTAGAAAGGCATCCTGAAGCCTGGAAAGTCATTATTTTGATTGTCCAGTATTTCCTTCATGAGATATTGCAACACTTAGAAAAAGTGTACAGCGCCAGCAGACAATGAATTTTCAGCACTAAAAAAACGAAACTTCATTAACAGCTAAACCAAACGTTTCCAATGTAAATTTCCACATTTATAGAGTGTAAAAAGGCATCCTGAAGCCTGGGAAGTCATTAATTTGATTGTCCAGTATTTCCCTTATGAGATAATGCCTCACATAGCAAATGTGTACAGTGCGAGCTGAAAATGCATTTTCAGCACTAAAAAACCAAACTTTTAGAACAGCTAAACCAAACGTTTCCAATGTAAATTTCCACCTTTATATAGTGTAAAAAGACATCCTAAGCCTGGGCAGTCATTAATTTGATTGTCCAGTATTTCCCTTATGAGATAATGCCTCACATAGCAAATGTGTACAGCGCGAGCTGAAAATGCATTTACAGCACTAAAAAAACAAACTTTTATAACAGCTAAACCAAACGTTTCCAATGTAAATTTCCACCTTTATATAGTGTAAAAAGACATCCTGAAGCCTGGGCAGTCATTAATTTGATTGTCCAATATTTCCCTTATGAGATAATGCCTCTCATAGCAAATGTGTACAGCGCGAGCTGAAAATGCATTTACAGCACTAAAAAACCAAACTTTTATAACAGCTAAACCAAACGTTTCAAATGTAAATTTCCACCTTTATATAGTGTAGAAAGGCATCCTGAAGCCTGGAAAGTCATTAATTTGATTGTCCAGTATTTCCTTCATGAGATATTGCAACACTTAGAAAAAGTGTACAGCGCCAGCAGACAATGAATTTTCAGCACTAAAAAAACGAAACTCCATTAACAGCTAAACCAAACGTTTCCAATGTAAATTTCCACATTTATAGAGTGTAAAAAGGCATCCTGAAGCCTGGGAAGTCATTAATTTGATTGTCCAGTATTTCCCTTATGAGATAATGCCTCACATAGCAAATGTGTACAGTGCGAGCTGAAAATGCATTTTCAGCACTAAAAAACCAAACTTTTATAACAGCTAAACCAAACGTTTCCAATGTAAATTTCCACCTTTAGATAGTGTAAAAAGACATCCTGAAGCCTGGGCAGTCATTAATTTGATTGTCCAGTATTTCCCTTATGAGATAATGCCTCACATAGCAAATGTGTACAGTGCGAGCTGAAAATGCATTTTCAGCACTAAAAAAACCAAACTTTTATAACAGCTAAACCAAACGTTTCCAATGTAAATTTCCACCTTTATATAGTGTAAAAAGACATCCTGAAGCCTGGGCAGTCATTAATTTGATTGTCGAATATTTCCCTTATGAGATAATGCCTCTCATAGCAAATGTGTACAGCGCGAGCTGAAAATGCATTTACAGCACTAAAAAACCAAACTTTTACAACAGCTAAACCAAACGTTTCCAATGTAAATTTCCACCTTTATATAGTGTAGAAAGGCATCCTGAAGCCTGGAAAGTCATTAATTTGATTGTCCAGTATTTCCTTCATGAGATATTGCAACACTTAGAAAAAGTGTACAGCGCCAGCAGACAATGAATTTTCAGCACTAAAAAAACGAAACTTCATTAACAGCTAAAAACCAAACGTTTCCAATGTAAATTTCCACATTTATAGAGTGTAAAAAGGCATCCTGAAGCCTGGGAAGTCATTAATTTGATTGTCCAGTATTTCCCTTATGAGATAATGCCTCACATAGCAAATGTGTACAGTGCGAGCTGAAAATGCATTTTCAGCACTAAAAAACCAAACTTTTATAACAGCTAAACCAAACGTTTCCAATGTAAATTTCCACCTTTATATAGTGTAAAAAGACATCCTGAAGCCTGGGCAGTCATTAATTTGATTGTCCAGTATTTCCCTTATGAGATAATGCCTCACATAGCAAATGTGTACAGTGCGAGCTGAAAATGCATTTTCAGCACTAAAAAAACCAAACTTTTATAACAGCTAAACCAAACGTTTCCAATGTAAATTTCCACCTTTATATAGTGTAAAAAGACATCCTGAAGCCTGGGCAGTCATTAATTTGATTGTCCAATATTTCCCTAATGAGACAATGACTCTCATAGCAAATGTGTACAGCGCGAGCTGAAAATGCATTTACAGCACTAAAAAAACAAACTTTTATAACAGCTAAACCAAACGTTTCCAATGTACATTTCCACCTTTATATAGTGTAGAAAGGCATCCTGAAGCCTGGAAAGTCATTAATTTGATTGTCCAGTATTTCCTTCATGAGATATTGCAACACTTAGAAAAAGTGTACAGCGCCAGCAGACAATGAATTTTCAGCACTAAAAAAACGAAACTTCATTAACAGCTAAACCAAACGTTTCCAATGTAAATTTCCACATTTATAGAGTGTAAAAAGGCATCCTGAAGCCTGGGAAGTCATTAATTTGATTGTCCAGTATTTCCCTTATGAGATAATGCCTCACATAGCAAATGTGTACAGTGCGAGCTGAAAATGCATTTACAGCACTAAAAAACCAAACTTTTATAACAGCTAAACCAAACGTTTCCAATGTAAATTTCCACCTTTATATAGTGTAGAAAGGCATCCTGAAGCCTGGAAAGTCATTGATTTGATTGTCCAGTATTTCCTTCATGAGATATTGCAACACTTAGAAAAAGTGTACAGCGCCAGCAGACAATGAATTTTCAGCACTAAAAAAAACGAAACTTCATTAACAGCTAAACTAAACGTTTCCAATGTAAATTTCCACCTTTATATAGTGTAAAAACACATCCTGAAGCCTGGGCAGTCATTAATTTGATTGTCCAATATTTCCCTTATGAGATAATGCCTCTCATAGCAAATGTGTACAGCGCGAGCTGAAAATGCATTTACAGCACTAAAAAACCAAACTTTTATAACAGCTAAACCAAACGTTTCAAATGTAAATTTCCACCTTTATATAGTGTAGAAAGGCATCCTGAAGCCTGGAAAGTCATTAATTTGATTGTCCAGTATTTCCTTCATGAGATATTGCAACACTTAGAAAAAGTGTACAGCGCCAGCAGACAATGAATTTTCAGCACTAAAAAAACGAAACTTCATTAACAGCTAAACCAAACGTTTCCAATGTAAATTTCCACATTTATAGAGTGTAAAAAGGCATCCTGAAGCCTGGGAAGTCATTAATTTGATTGTCCAGTATTTCCCTTATGAGATAATGCCTCACATAGCAAATGTGTACAGTGCGAGCTGAAAATGCATTTTCAGCACTTAAAAAACCAAACTTTTATAACAGCTAAACCAAACGTTTCCAATGTAAATTTCCACCTTTAGATAGTGTAAAAAGACATCCTGAAGCCTGGGCAGTCATTAATTTGATTGTCCAGTATTTCCCTTATGAGATAATGCCTCACATAGCAAATGTGTACAGTGCGAGCTGAAAATGCATTTTCAGCACTAAAAAAATCAAACTTTTATAACAGCTAAACCAAACGTTTCCAATGTAAATTTCCACCTTTATATAGTGTAAAAATACATCCTGAAGCCTGGGCAGTCATTAATTTGATTGTCCAATATTTCCCTTATGAGATAATGCCTCTCATAGCAAATGTGTACAGCGCGAGCTGAAAATGCATTTACAGCACTAAAAAACCAAACTTTTATAACAGCTAAACCAAACGTTTCCAATGTAAATTTCCACCTTTATATAGTGTAAAAAGACATCCTGAAGCCTGGGCAGTCATTAATTTGATTGTCCAATATTTCCCTTATGAGATAATGCCTCTCATAGCAAATGTGTACAGCGCGAGCTGAAAATGCATTTACAGCACTAAAAAACCAAACTTTTATAACAGCTAAACCAAACGTTTCCAATGTAAATTTCCACCTTTATATAGTGTAGAAAGGCATCCTGAAGCCTGGAAAGTCATTAATTTGATTGTCCAGTATTTCCTTCATGAGATATTGCAACACTTAGAAAAAGTGTACAGCGCCAGCAGACAATGAATTTTCAGCACTAAAAAAACGAAACTTCATTAACAGCTAAACTAAACGTTTCCAATGTAAATTTCCACCTTTATATAGTGTAAAAAGACATCCTGAAGCCTGGGCAGTCATTAATTTGATTGTCCAATATTTCCCTTATGAGATAATGCCTCTCATAGCAAATGTGTACAGTGCGAGCTGAAAATGCATTTACAGCACTAAAAAAACAAACTTTTATAACAGCTAAACCAAACGTTTCCAATGTAAATTTCCACCTTTATATAGTGTAAAAAGACATCCTGAAGCCTGGGCAGTCATTAATTTGATTGTCCAGTATTTCCCTTATGAGATAATGCCTCACATAGCAAATGTGTACAGTGCGAGCTGAAAATGCATTTTCAGCACTAAAAAAACCAAACTTTTATAACAGCTAAACCAAACGTTTCCAATGTACATTTCCACCTTTATATAGTGTAGAAATGCATCCTGAAGCCTGGAAAGTCATTAATTTGATTGTCCAGTATTTCCTTCATGAGATATTGCAACACTTAGAAAAAGTGTACAGCGCCAGCAGACAATGAATTTTCAGCACTAAAAAAACGAAACTTCATTAACAGCTAAACCAAACGTTTCCAATGTAAATTTCCACATTTATAGAGTGTAAAAAGGCATCCTGAAGCCTGGGAAGTCATTAATTTGATTGTCCAGTATTTCCCTTATGAGATAATGCCTCACATAGCAAATGTGTACAGTGCGAGCTGAAAATGCATTTACAGCACTAAAAAACCAAACTTTTATAACAGCTAAACCAAACGTTTCCAATGTAAATTTCCACCTTTATATAGTGTAGAAAGGCATCCTGAAGCCTGGAAAGTCATTGATTTGATTGTCCAGTATTTCCTTCATGAGATATTGCAACACTTAGAAAAAGTGTACAGCGCCAGCAGACAATGAATTTTCAGCACAAAAAAACGAAACTTCATTAACAGCTAAACTAAACGTTTCCAATGTAAATTTCCAACTTTATATAGAGTAAAAAGACATCCTGAAGCCTGGGCAGCCATTAATTTGATTGTCCAATATTTCCCTTATGAGATAATGCCTCTCATAGCAAATGTGTACAGCGCGAGCTGAAAATGCATTTACAGCACTAAAAAACCAAACTTTTATAACAGCTAAACCAAACGTTTCCAATGTAAATTTCCACCTTTATATAGTGTAAAAAGACATCCTGAAGCCTGGGCAGTCATTAATTTGATTGTCCAATATTTCCCTTATGAGATAATGCCTCTCATAGCAAATGTGTACAGCGCGAGCTGAAAATGCATTTACAGCACTAAAAAACCAAACTTTTATAACAGCTAAACCAAACGTTTCCAATGTACATTTCCACCTTTATATAGTGTAGAAAGGCATCCTGAAGCCTGGAAAGTCATTAATTTGATTGTCCAGTATTTCCTTCATGAGATATTGCAACACTTAGAAAAAGTGTACAGCGCCAGCAGACAATGAATTTTCAGCACTAAAAAAACGAAACTTCATTAACAGCTAAACCAAACGTTTCCAATGTAAATTTCCACATTTATAGAGTGTAAAAAGGCATCCTGAAGCCTGGGAAGTCATTAATTTGATTGTCCAGTATTTCCCTTATGAGATAATGCCTCACATAGCAAATGTGTACAGTGCGAGCTGAAAATGCATTTTCAGCACTAAAAAACCAAACTTTTATAACAGCTAAACCAAACGTTTCCAATGTAAATTTCCACCTTTATATAGTGTAAAAAGACATCCTGAAGCCTGGGCAGTCATTAATTTGATTGTCCAGTATTTCCCTTATGAGATAATGCCTCACATAGCAAATGTGTACAGTGCGAGCTGAAAATGCATTTTCAGCACTAAAAAAACCAAACTTTTATAACAGCTAAACCAAACGTTTCCAATGTAAATTTCCACCTTTATATAGTGTAAAAAGACATCCTGAAGCCTGGGCAGTCATTAATTTGATTGTCCAATATTTCCCTTCTGAGATAATGCCTCTCATAGCAAATGTGTACAGCGCGAGCTGAAAATGCATTTACAGCACTAAAAAACCAAACTTTTATAACAGCTAAACCAAACGTTTCCAATGTACATTTCCACCTTTATATAGTGTAGAAAGGCATCCTGAAGCCTGGAAAGTCATTAATTTGATTGTCCAGTATTTCCTTCATGAGATATTGCAACACTTAGAAAAAGTGTACAGCGCCAGCAGACAATGAATTTTCAGCACTAAAAAAACGAAACTTCATTAACAGCTAAACTAAACGTTTCCAATGTATATTTCCACCTTTATATAGTGTAAAAAGACATCCTGAAGCCTGGGCAGTCATTAATTTGATTGTCCAGTATTTCCCTTATGAGATAATGCCTCACATAGCAAATGTGTACAGTGCGAGCTGAAAATGCATTTTCAGCACTAAAAAAACCAAACTTTTATAACAGCTAAACCAAACGTTTCCAATGTACATTTCCACCTTTATATAGTGTAGAAAGGCATCCTGAAGCCTGGAAAGTCATTAATTTGATTGTCCAGTATTTCCTTCATGAGATATTGCAACACTTAGAAAAAGTGTACAGCGCCAGCAGACAATGAATTTTCAGCACTAAAAAAACGAAACTTCATTAACAGCTAAACCAAACGTTTCCAATGTAAATTTCCACATTTATAGAGTGTAAAAAGGCATCCTGAAGCCTGGGAAGTCATTAATTTGATTGTCCAGTATTTCCCTTATGAGATAATGCCTCACATAGCAAATGTGTACAGTGCGAGCTGAAAATGCATTTACAGCACTAAAAAAACAAACTTTTATAACAGCTAAACCAAACGTTTCCAATGTAAATTTCCACCTTTATATAGTGTAGAAAGGCATCCTGAAGCCTGGAAAGTCATTGATTTGATTGTCCAGTATTTCCTTCATGAGATATTGCAACACTTAGAAAAAGTGTACAGCGCCAGCAGACAATGAATTTTCAGCACTAAAAAAACGAAACTTCATTAACAGCTAAACTAAACGTTTCCAATGTAAATTTCCAACTTTATATAGAGTAAAAAGACATCCTGAAGCCTGGGCAGCCATTAATTTGATTGTCCAATATTTCCCTTATGAGATAATGCCTCTCATAGCAAATGTGTACAGCGCGAGCTGAAAATGCATTTACAGCACTAAAAAACCAAACTTTTATAACAGCTAAACCAAACGTTTCCAATGTAAATTTCCACCTTTATATAGTGTAAAAAGACATCCTGAAGCCTGGGCAGTCATTAATTTGATTGTCCAATATTTCCCTTATGAGATAATGCCTCTCATAGCAAATGTGTACAGCGCGAGCTGAAAATGCATTTACAGCACTAAAAAACCAAACTTTTATAACAGCTAAACCAAACGTTTCCAATGTACATTTCCACCTTTATATAGTGTAGAAAGGCATCCTGAAGCCTGGAAAGTCATTAATTTGATTGTCCAGTATTTCCTTCATGAGATATTGCAACACTTAGAAAAAGTGTACAGCGCCAGCAGACAATGAATTTTCAGCACTAAAAAAACGAAACTTCATTAACAGCTAAACCAAACGTTTCCAATGTAAATTTCCACATTTATAGAGTGTAAAAAGGCATCCTGAAGCCTGGGCAGTCATTAATTTGATTGTCCAATATTTCCCTTTTGAGATAATGCCTCTCATAGCAAATGTGTACAGCGCGAGCTGAAAATGCATTTACAGCACTAAAAAACCAAACTTTTATAACAGCTAAACCAAACGTTTCCAATGTACATTTCCACCTTTATATAGTGTAGAAAGGCATCCTGAAGCCTGGAAAGTCATTAATTTGATTGTCCAGTATTTCCTTCATGAGATATTGCAACACTTAGAAAAAGTGTACAGCGCCAGCAGACAATGAATTTTCAGCACTAAAAAAACGAAACTTCATTAACAGCTAAACTAAACGTTTCCAATGTAAATTTCCACCCTTATATAGTGTAAAAAGACATCCTGAAGCCTGGGCAGTCATTAATTTGATTGTCCAATATTTCCCTTATGAGATAATGCCTCTCATAGCAAATGTGTACAGCGCGAGCTGAAAATGCATTTACAGCACTAAAAAACCAAACTTTTATAACAGCTAAACCAAACGTTTCCAATGTACATTTCCACCTTTATATAGTGTAGAAAGGCATCCTGAAGCCTGGAAAGTCTTTAATTTGATTGTCCAGTATTTCCTTCATGAGATATTGCAACACTTAGAAAAAGTGTACAGCGCCAGCAGACAATGAATTTTCAGCACTAAAAAAACGAAACTTCATTAACAGCTAAACCAAACGTTTCCAATGTAAATTTCCACATTTATAGAGTGTAAAAAGGCATCCTGAAGCCTGGGAAGTCATTAATTTGATTGTCCAGTATTTCCCTTATGAGATAATGCCTCACATAGCAAATGTGTACAGTGCGAGCTGAAAATGCATTTTCAGCACTAAAAAACCAAACTTTTATAACAGCTAAACCAAACGTTTCCAATGTAAATTTCCACCTTTATATAGTGTAAAAAGACATCCTGAAGCCTGGGCAGTCATTAATTTGATTGTCCAGTATTTCCCTTATGAGATAATGCCTCTCATAGTAAATGTGTACAGCGCGAGCTGAAAATGCATTTACAGCACTAAAAAACCAAACTTTTATAACAGCTAAACCAAACGTTTCCAATGTACATTTCCACCTTTATATAGTGTAGAAAGGCATCCTGAAGCCTGGAAAGTCATTAATTTGATTGTCCAGTATTTCCTTCATGAGATATTGCAACACTTAGAAAAAGTGTACAGCGCCAGCAGACAATGAATTTTTAGCACTAAAAAAACGAAACTTCATTAACGGCTAAACCAAACGTTTCCAATGTAAATTTCCACATTTATAGAGTGTAAAAAGGCATCCTGAAGCCTGGGAAGTCATTAATTTGATTGTCCAGTATTTCCCTTATGAGATAATGCCTCACATAGCAAATGTGTACAGTGCGAGCTGAAAATGCATTTACAGTTCTAAAAAACCAAACTTTTATAACAGCTAAACCAAACGTTTCCAATGTAAATTTCCACCTTTATATAGTGTAGAAAGGCATCCTGAAGCCTGGAAAGTCATTAATTTGATTGTCCAGTATTTCCTTCATGAGATATTGCAACACTTAGAAAAAGTGTACAGCGCCAGCAGACAATGAATTTTCAGCACTAAAAAAACGAAACTTCATTAACAGCTAAACTAAACGTTTCCAATGTAAATTTCCACCTTTATATAGTGTAAAAAGACATCCTGAAGCCTGGGCAGCCATTAATTTGATTGTCCAATATTTCCCTTATGAGATAATGCCTCTCATAGCAAATGTGTACAGCGCGAGCTGAAAATGCATTTACAGCACTAAAAAACCAAACTTTTATAACAGCTAAACCAAACGTTTCCAATGTAAATTTCCACCTTTATATAGTGTAAAAAGACATCCTGAAGCCTGGGCAGTCATTAATTTGATTGTCCAATATTTCCCTTATGAGATAATGCCTCTCATAGCAAATGTGTACAGCGCGAGCTGAAAATGCATTTACAGCACTAAAAAACCAAACTTTTATAACAGCTAAACCAAACGTTTCCAATGTAAATTTCCACCTTTATATAGTGTAGAAAGGCATCCTGAAGCCTGGAAAGTCATTAATTTGATTGTCCAGTATTTCCTTCATGAGATATTGCAACACTTAGAAAAAGTGTACAGCGCCAGCAGACAATGAATTTTCAGCACTAAAAAAACGAAACTTCATTAACAGCTAAACCAAACGTTTCCAATGTAAATTTCCACATTTATAGAGTGTAAAAAGGCATCCTGAAGCCTGGGAAGTCATTAATTTGATTGTCCAGTATTTCCCTTATGAGATAATGCCTCACATAGCAAATGTGTACAGTGCGAGCTGAAAATGCATTTTCAGCACTAAAAAACCAAACTTTTATAACAGCTAAACCAAACGTTTCCAATGTAAATTTCCACCTTTATATAGTGTAAAAAGACATCCTGAAGCCTGGGCAGTCATTAATTAGATTGTCCAGTATTTCCCTTATGAGATAATGCCTCACATAGCAAATGTGTACAGCGCGAGCTGAAAATGCATTTTACAGCACTAAAAAACCAAACTTTTATAACAGCGAAACCAAACGTTTCCAATGTAAATTTCCACCTTTATATAGTGTAAAAAGACATCCTGAAGCCTGGGCAGTCATTAATTTGATTGTCCAATATTTCCCTTATGAGATAATGCCTCTCATAGCAAATGTGTACAGCGCGAGCTGAAAATGCATTTACAGCACTAAAAAACCAAACTTTTATAACAGCTAAACCAAACGTTTCCGATGTAAATTTCCACCTTTATATAGTGTAGAAAGGCATACTGAAGCCTGGAAAGTCATTAATTTGATTGTCCAGTATTTCCTTCATGAGATATTGCAACACTTAGAAAAAGTGTTCAGCGCCAGCAGACAATGAATTTTCAGCACTAAAAAAACGAAACTTCATTAACAGCTAAACTAAACGTTTCCAATGTATATTTCCACCTTTATATAGTGTAAAAAGACATCCTGAAGCCTGGGCAGTCATTAATTTGATTGTCCAATATTTCCCTTATGAGATAATGCCTCTCATAGCAAATGTGTACAGCGCGAGCTGAAAATGCATTTACAGCACTAAAAAACCAAACTTTTATAACAGCTAAACCAAACGTTTCAAATGTAAATTTCCACCTTTATATAGTGTAGAAAGGCATCCTGAAGCCTGGAAAGTCATTAATTTGATTGTCCAGTATTTCCTTCATGAGATATTGCAACACTTAGAAAAAGTGTACAGCGCCAGCAGACAATGAATTTTCAGCACTAAAAAAACGAAACTTCATTAACAGCTAAACCAAACGTTTCCAATGTAAATTTCCACATTTATAGAGTGTAAAAAGGCATCCTGAAGCCTGGGAAGTCATTAATTTGATTGTCCAGTATTTCCCTTATGAGATAATGCCTCACATAGCAAATGTGTACAGTGCAGCTGAAAATGCATTTTCAGCACTAAAAAACCAAACTTTTATAACAGCTAAACC
Source organism: Idiotropiscis lumnitzeri (assembly GCF_059441095.1). NCBI lineage: Eukaryota > Metazoa > Chordata > Actinopteri > Syngnathiformes > Syngnathidae > Idiotropiscis > Idiotropiscis lumnitzeri. The sequence goes on from NW_028283703.1 coordinate 230,681, forward strand.
AAACGTTTCCAATGTACATTTCCACCTTTATATAGTGTAAAAAGACATCCTGAAGCCTGGGCAGTCATTAATTTGATTGTCCAGTATTTCCCTTTTGAGATAATGCCTCACATAGCAAATGTGGACAGTGCGAGCTGAAAATGCATTTTCAGCACTAAAAAAACCAAACTTTTATAACAGCTAAACCAAACGTTTCCAATGTAAATTTCCACCTTTATATAGTGTAAAAAGACATCCTGAAGCCTGGGCAGTCATTAATTTGATTGTCCAATATTTCCCTTATGAGATAATGCCTCTCATAGCAAATGTGTACAGCGCGAGCTGAAAATGCATTTACAGCAATAAAAAACCAAACTTTTATAACAGCTAAACCAAACGTTTCCAATGTAAATTTCCACCTTTATATAGTGTAGAAAGGCATCCTGAAGCCTGGAAAGTCATTAATTTGATTGTCCAGTATTTCCTTCATGAGATATTGCAACACTTAGAAAAAGTGTACAGCGCCAGCAGACAATGAATTTTCAGCACTAAAAAAACGAAACTTCATTAACAGCTAAACCAAACGTTTCCAATGTAAATTTCCACATTTATAGAGTGTAAAAAGGCATCCTGAAGCCTGGGAAGTCATTAATTTGATTGTCCAGTATTTCCCTTATGAGATAATGCCTCACATAGCAAATGTGTACAGTGCGAGCTGAAAATGCATTTTCAGCACTAAAAAACCAAACTTTTATAACAGCTAAACCAAACGTTTCCAAAGTAAATTTCCACCTTTATATAGTGTAAAAAGACATCCTGAAGCCTGGGCAGTCATTAATTTGATTGTCCAGTATTTCCCTTATGAGATAATGCCTCACATAGCAAATGTGTACAGCGCGAGCTGAAAATGCATTTACAGCACTAAAAAACCAAACTTTTATAACAGCTAAACCAAACGTTTCCAATGTAAATTTCCACCTTTATATAGTGTAAAAAGACATCCTGAAGCCTGGGCAGTCATTAATTTGATTGTCCAATATTTCCCTTATGAGATAATGCCTCTCATAGCAAATGTGTACAGCGCGAGCTGAAAATGCATTTACAGCACTAAAAAACCAAACTTTTATAACAGCAAAACCAAACGTTTCAAATGTAAATTTCCACCTTTATATAGTGTAGAAAGGCATCCTGAAGCCTGGAAAGTCATTAATTTGATTGTCCAGTATTTCCTTCATGAGATATTGCAACACTTAGAAAAAGTGTACAGCGCCAGCAGACAATGAATTTTCAGCACTAAAAAAACGAAACTTCATTAACAGCTAAACTAAACGTTTCCAATGTAAATTTCCACCTTTATATAGTGTAAAAAGACATCCTGAAGCCTGGGCAGCCATTAATTTGATTGTCCAATATTTCCCTTATGAGATAATGCCTCTCATAGCAAATGTGTACAGCGCGAGCTGAAAATGCATTTACAGCACTAAAAAACCAAACTTTTATAACAGCTAAACCAAACGTTTCCAATGTAAATTTCCACCTTTATATAGTGTAAAAAGACATCCTGAAGCCTGGGCAGTCATTAATTTGATTGTCCAATATTTCCCTTATGAGATAATGCCTCTCATAGCAAATGTGTACAGCGCGAGCTGAAAATGCATTTACAGCACTAAAAAACCAAACTTTTATAACAGCTAAACCAAACGTTTCCAATGTAAATTTCCACCTTTATATAGTGTAGAAAGGCATCCTGAAGCCTGGAAAGTCATTAATTTGATTGTCCAGTATTTCCTTCATGAGATATTGCAACACTTAGAAAAAGTGTACAGCGCCAGCAGACAATGAATTTTCAGCACTAAAAAAACGAAACTTCATTAACAGCTAAACCAAACGTTTCCAATGTAAATTTCCACATTTATAGAGTGTAAAAAGGCATCCTGAAGCCTGGGAAGTCATTAATTTGATTGTCCAGTATTTCCCTTATGAGATAATGCCTCACATAGCAAATGTGTACAGTGCGAGCTGAAAATGCATTTTCAGCACTAAAAAACCAAACTTTTATAACAGCTAAACCAAACGTTTCCAATGTAAATTTCCACCTTTATATAGTGTAAAAAGACATCCTGAAGCCTGGGCAGTCATTAATTAGATTGTCCAGTATTTCCCTTATGAGATAATGCCTCACATAGCAAATGTGTACAGCGCGAGCTGAAAATGCATTTTACAGCACTAAAAAACCAAACTTTTATAACAGCTAAACCAAACGTTTCCAATGTAAATTTCCACCTTTATATAGTGTAAAAAGACATCCTGAAGCCTGGGCAGTCATTAATTTGATTGTCCAATATTTCCCTTATGAGATAATGCCTCTCATAGCAAATGTGTACAGCGCGAGCTGAAAATGCATTTACAGCACTAAAAAACCAAACTTTTATAACAGCTAAACCAAACGTTTCCGATGTAAATTTCCACCTTTATATAGTGTAGAAAGGCATACTGAAGCCTGGAAAGTCATTAATTTGATTGTCCAGTATTTCCTTCATGAGATATTGCAACACTTAGAAAAAGTGTTCAGCGCCAGCAGACAATGAATTTTCAGCACTAAAAAAACGAAACTTCATTAACAGCTAAACTAAACGTTTCCAATGTATATTTCCACCTTTATATAGTGTAAAAAGACATCCTGAAGCCTGGGCAGTCATTAATTTGATTGTCCAATATTTCCCTTATGAGATAATGCCTCTCATAGCAAATGTGTACAGCGCGAGCTGAAAATGCATTTACAGCACTAAAAAACCAAACTTTTATAACAGCTAAACCAAACGTTTCAAATGTAAATTTCCACCTTTATATAGTGTAGAAAGGCATCCTGAAGCCTGGAAAGTCATTAATTTGATTGTCCAGTATTTCCTTCATGAGATATTGCAACACTTAGAAAAAGTGTACAGCGCCAGCAGACAATGATTTTCAGCACTAAAAAAACGAAACTTCATTAACAGCTAAACCAAACGTTTCCAATGTAAATTTCCACATTTATAGAGTGTAAAAAGGCATCCTGAAGCCTGGGAAGTCATTAATTTGATTGTCCAGTATTTCCCTTATGAGATAATGCCTCACATAGCAAATGTGTACAGTGCGAGCTGAAAATGCATTTTCAGCACTAAAAAACCAAACTTTTATAACAGCTAAACCAAACGTTTCCAATGTACATTTCCACCTTTATATAGTGTAAAAAGACATCCTGAAGCCTGGGCAGTCATTAATTTGATTGTCCAGTATTTCCCTTTTGAGATAATGCCTCACATAGCAAATGTGGACAGTGCGAGCTGAAAATGCATTTTCAGCACTAAAAAAACCAAACTTTTATAACAGCTAAACCAAACGTTTCCAATGTAAATTTCCACCTTTATATAGTGTAAAAAGACATCCTGAAGCCTGGGCAGTCATTAATTTGATTGTCCAATATTTCCCTTATGAGATAATGCCTCTCATAGCAAATGTGTACAGCGCGAGCTGAAAATGCATTTACAGCAATAAAAAACCAAACTTTTATAACAGCTAAACCAAACGTTTCCAATGTAAATTTCCACCTTTATATAGTGTAGAAAGGCATCCTGAAGCCTGGAAAGTCATTAATTTGATTGTCCAGTATTTCCTTCATGAGATATTGCAACACTTAGAAAAAGTGTACAGCGCCAGCAGACAATGAATTTTCAGCACTAAAAAAAACGAAACTTCATTAACAGCTAAACTAAACGTTTCCAATGTAAATTTCCACCTTTATATAGTGTAAAAATACATCCTGAAGCCTGCGCAGTCATTAATTTGATTGTCCAATATTTCCCTTATGAGATAATGCCTCTCATAGCAAATGTGTACAGCGCGAGCTGAAAATGCATTTACAGCACTAAAAAACCAAACTTTTATAACAGCTAAACCAAACGTTTCCAATGTAAATTTCCACCTTTATATAGTGTAGAAAGGCATCCTGAAGCCTGGAAAGTCATTAATTTGATTGTCCAGTATTTCCTTCATGAGATATTGCAACACTTAGAAAAAGTGTACAGCGCCAGCAGACAATGAATTTTCAGCACTAAAAAAACGAAACTTCATTAACAGCTAAACCAAACGTTTCCAATGTAAAATTCCACATTTATAGAGTGTAAAAAGGCATCCTGAAGCCTGGGCAGTCATTAATTTGATTGTCCAATATTTCCCTTATGAGATAATGCCTCTCATAGCAAATGTGAACAGCGCGAGCTGAAAATGCATTTACAGCACTAAAAAACCAAACTTTTATAACAGCTAAACCAAACGTTTCCAATGTAAATTTCCACCTTTATATAGTGTAGAAAGGCATCCTGAAGCCTGGAAAGTCATTAATTTGATTGTCCAGTATTTCCTTCATGAGATATTGCAACACTTAGAAAAAGTGTACAGCGCCAGCAGACAATGAATTTTCAGCACTAAAAAAACGAAACTTCATTAACAGCTAAACCAAACGTTTCCAATGTAAATTTCCACATTTATAGAGTGTAAAAAGGCATCCTGAAGCCTGGGAAGTCATTAATTTGATTGTCCAGTATTTCCCTTATGAGATAATGCCTCACATAGCAAATGTGTACAGTGCGAGCTGAAAATGCATTTTCAGCACTAAAAAACCAAACTTTTATAACAGCTAAACCAAACGTTTCCAATGTAAATTTCCACCTTTATATAGTGTAAAAAGACATCCTGAAGCCTGGGCAGTCATTAATTAGATTGTCCAGTATTTCCCTTATGAGATAATGCCTCACATAGCAAATGTGTACAGCGCGAGCTGAAAATGCATTTTACAGCACTAAAAAAACCAAACTTTTATAACAGCTAAACCAAACGTTTCCAATGTAAATTTCCACCTTTATATAGTGTAAAAAGACATCCTGAAGCCTGGGCAGTCATTAATTTGATTGTCCAATATTTCCCTTATGAGATAATGCCTCTCATAGCAAATGTGTACAGCGCGAGCTGAAAATGCATTTACAGCACTAAAAAACCAAACTTTTATAACAGCTAAACCAAACGTTTCCAATGTAAATTTCCACCTTTATATAGTGTAGAAAGGCATCCTGAAGCCTGGAAAGTCATTAATTTGATTGTCCAGTATTTCCTTCATGAGATATTGCAACACTTAGAAAAAGTGTACAGCGCCAGCAGACAATGAATTTTCAGCACTAAAAAAACGAAACTTCATTAACAGCTAAACCAAACGTTTCCAATGTAAATTTCCACATTTATAGAGTGTAAAAAGGCATCCTGAAGCCTGGGAAGTCATTAATTTGATTGTCCAGTATTTCCCTTATGAGATAATGCCTCACATAGCAAATGTGTACAGTGCGAGCTGAAAATGCATTTTCAGCACTAAAAAACCAAACTTTTATAACAGCTAAACCAAACGTTTCCAATGTAAATTTCCACCTTTATATAGTGTAAAAAGACATCCTGAAGCCTGGGCAGTCATTAATTAGATTGTCCAGTATTTCCCTTATGAGATAATGCCTCACATAGCAAATGTGTACAGCGCGAGCTGAAAATGCATTTTACAGCACTAAAAAACCAAACTTTTATAACAGCTAAACCAAACGTTTCCAATGTAAATTTCCACCTTTATATAGTGTAAAAAGACATCCTGAAGCCTGGGCAGTCATTAATTTGATTGTCCAATATTTCCCTTATGAGATAATGCCTCTCATAGCAAATGTGTACAGCGCGAGCTGAAAATGCATTTACAGCACTAAAAAACCAAACTTTTATAACAGCTAAACCAAACGTTTCCGATGTAAATTTCCACCTTTATATAGTGTAGAAAGGCATACTGAAGCCTGGAAAGTCATTAATTTGATTGTCCAGTATTTCCTTCATGAGATATTGCAACACTTAGAAAAAGTGTACAGCGCCAGCAGACAATGAATTTTCAGCACTAAAAAAACGAAACTTCATTAACAGCTAAACTAAACGTTTCCAATGTAAATTTCCACCCTTATATAGTGTAAAAAGACATCCTGAAGCCTGGGCAGTCATTAATTTGATTGTCCAGTATTTCCCTTATGAGATAATGCCTCTCATAGCAAATGTGTACAGCGCGAGCTGAAAATGCATTTACAGCACTAAAAAACCAAACTTTTATAACAGCTAAACCAAACGTTTCCAATGTAAATTTCCACCTTTATATAGTGTAGAAAGGCATCCTGAAGCCTGGAAAGTCATTAATTTGATTGTCCAGTATTTCCTTCATGAGATATTGCAACACTTAGAAAAAGTGTACAGCGCCAGCAGACAATGAATTTTCAGCACTAAAAAAACGAAACTTCATTAACAGCTAAACTAAACGTTTCCAATGTAAATTTCCACCTTTATATAGTGTAAAAAGACATCCTGAAGCCTGGGCAGCCATTAATTTGATTGTCCAATATTTCCCTTATGAGATAATGCCTCTCATAGCAAATGTGTACAGCGCGAGCTGAAAATGCATTTACAGCACTAAAAAACCAAACTTTTATAACAGCTAAACCAAACGTTTCCAATGTAAATTTCCACCTTTATATAGTGTAGAAAGGCATCCTGAAGCCTGGAAAGTCATTAATTTGATTGTCCAGTATTTCCTTCATGAGATATTGCAACACTTAGAAAAAGTGTACAGCGCCAGCAGACAATGAATTTTCAGCACTAAAAAAACGAAACTTCATTAACAGCTAAACCAAACGTTTCCAATGTAAATTTCCACATTTATAGAGTGTAAAAAGGCATCCTGAAGCCTGGGAAGTCATTAATTTGATTGTCCAGTATTTCCCTTATGAGATAATGCCTCACATAGCAAATGTGTACAGTGCGAGATGAAAATGCATTTACAGTTCTAAAAAACCAAACTTTTATACAGCTAAACCAAACGTTTCCAATGTAAATTTCCACCTTTATATAGTGTAGAAAGGCATCCTGAAGCCTGGAAAGTCATTAATTTGATTGTCCAGTATTTCCTTCATGAGATATTGCAACACTTAGAAAAAGTGTACAGCGCCAGCAGACAATGAATTTTCAGCACTAAAAAAACGAAACTTCATTAACAGCTAAACCAAACGTTTCCAATGTAAATTTCCACATTTATAGAGTGTAAAAAGGCATCCTGAAGCCTGGGAAGTCATTAATTTGATTGTCCAGTATTTCCCTTATGAGATAATGCCTCACATAGCAAATGTGTACAGTGCGAGCTGAAAATGCATTTTCAGCACTAAAAAACCAAACTTTTATAACAGCTAAACCAAACGTTTCCAAAGTAAATTTCCACCTTTATATAGTGTAAAAAGACATCCTGAAGCCTGGGCAGTCATTAATTTGATTGTCCAGTATTTCCCTTATGAGATAATGCCTCACATAGCAAATGTGTACAGCGCGAGCTGAAAATGCATTTACAGCACTAAAAAACCAAACTTTTATAACAGCTAAACTAAACGTTTCCAATGTAAATTTCCACCTTTATATAGTGTAAAAAGACATCCTGAAGCCTGGGCAGTCATTAATTTGATTGTCCAATATTTCCCTTATGAGATAATGCCTCTCATAGCAAATGTGTACAGCGCGAGCTGAAAATGCATTTACAGCACTAAAAAACCAAACTTTTATAACAGCTAAACCAAACGTTTCCAATGTACATTTCCACCTTTATATAGTGTAAAAAGGCATCCTGAAGCCTGGAAAGTCATTAATTTGATTGTCCAGTATTTCCTTCATGAGATATTGCAACACTTAGAAAAAGTGTACAGCGCCAGCAGACAATGAATTTTCAGCACTAAAAAAACGAAACTTCATTAACAGCTAAACTAAACGTTTCCAATGTAAATTTCCACCCTTATATAGTGTAAAAAGACATCCTGAAGCCTGGGCAGTCATTAATTTGATTGTCCAATATTTCCCTTATGAGATAATGCCTCTCATAGCAAATGTGTACAGCGCGAGCTGAAAATGCATTTACAGCACTAAAAAACCAAACTTTTATAACAGCTAAACCAAACGTTTCCAATGTAAATTTCCACCTTTATATAGTGTAGAAAGGCATCCTGAAGCCTGGAAAGTCATTAATTTGATTGTCCAGTATTTCCTTCATGAGATATTGCAACACTTAGAAAAAGTGTACAGCGCCAGCAGACAATGAATTTTCAGCACTAAAAAAACGAAACTTCATTAACAGCTAAACTAAACGTTTCCAATGTAAATTTCCACCTTTATATAGTGTAAAAAGACATCCTGAAGCCTGGGCAGCCATTAATTTGATTGTCCAATATTTCCCTTATGAGATAATGCCTCTCATAGCAAATGTGTACAGCGCGAGCTGAAAATGCATTTACAGCACTAAAAAACCAAACTTTTATAACAGCTAAACCAAACGTTTCCAATGTAAATTTCCACCTTTATATAGTGTAAAAAGACATCCTGAAGCCTGGGCAGTCATTAATTTGATTGTCCAATATTTCCCTTATGAGATAATGCCTCTCATAGCAAATGTGTACAGCGCGAGCTGAAAATGCATTTACAGCACTAAAAAACCAAACTTTTATAACAGCTAAACCAAACGTTTCCAATGTAAATTTCCACCTTTATATAGTGTAGAAAGGCATCCTGAAGCCTGGAAAGTCATTAATTTGATTGTCCAGTATTTCCTTCATGAGATATTGCAACACTTAGAAAAAGTGTACAGCGCCAGCAGACAATGAATTTTCAGCACTAAAAAAACGAAACTTCATTAACAGCTAAACCAAACGTTTCCAATGTAAATTTCCACATTTATAGAGTGTAAAAAGGCATCCTGAAGCCTGGGAAGTCATTAATTTGATTGTCCAGTATTTCCCTTATGAGATAATGCCTCACATAGCAAATGTGTACAGTGCGAGCTGAAAATGCATTTTCAGCACTAAAAAACCAAACTTTTATAACAGCTAAACCAAACGTTTCCAATGTAAATTTCCACCTTTATATAGTGTAAAAAGACATCCTGAAGCCTGGGCAGTCATTAATTAGATTGTCCAGTATTTCCCTTATGAGATAATGCCTCACATAGCAAATGTGTACAGCGCGAGCTGAAAATGCATTTTACAGCACTAAAAAACCAAACTTTTATAACAGCTAAACCAAACGTTTCCAATGTAAATTTCCACCTTTATATAGTGTAAAAAGACATCCTGAAGCCTGGGCAGTCATTAATTTGATTGTCCAATATTTCCCTTATGAGATAATGCCTCTCATAGCAAATGTGTACAGCGCGAGCTGAAAATGCATTTACAGCACTAAAAAACCAAACTTTTATAACAGCTAAACCAAACGTTTCCAATGTAAATTTCCACCTTTATATAGTGTAGAAAGGCATACTGAAGCCTGGAAAGTCATTAATTTGATTGTCCAGTATTTCCTTCATGAGATATTGCAACACTTAGAAAAAGTGTTCAGCGCCAGCAGACAATGAATTTTCAGCACTAAAAAAACGAAACTTCATTAACAGCTAAACTAAACGTTTCCAATGTATATTTCCACCTTTATATAGTGTAAAAAGACATCCTGAAGCCTGGGCAGTCATTAATTTGATTGTCCAATATTTCCCTTATGAGATAATGCCTCTCATAGCAAATGTGTACAGCGCGAGCTGAAAATGCATTTACAGCACTAAAAAACCAAACTTTTATAACAGCTAAACCAAACGTTTCAAATGTAAATTTCCACCTTTATATAGTGTAGAAAGGCATCCTGAAGCCTGGAAAGTCATTAATTTGATTGTCCAGTATTTCCTTCATGAGATATTGCAACACTTAGAAAAAGTGTACAGCGCCAGCAGACAATGAATTTTCAGCACTAAAAAAACGAAACTTCATTAACAGCTAAACCAAACGTTTCCAATGTAAATTTCCACATTTATAGAGTGTAAAAAGGCATCCTGAAGCCTGGGAAGTCATTAATTTGATTGTCCAGTATTTCCCTTATGAGATAATGCCTCACATAGCAAATGTGTACAGTGCGAGCTGAAAATGCATTTTCAGCACTAAAAAACCAAACTTTTATAACAGCTAAACCAAACGTTTCCAATGTACATTTCCACCTTTATATAGTGTAAAAAGACATCCTGAAGCCTGGGCAGTCATTAATTTGATTGTCCAGTATTTCCCTTTTGAGATAATGCCTCACATAGCAAATGTGGACAGTGCGAGCTGAAAATGCATTTTCAGCACTAAAAAAACCAAACTTTTATAACAGCTAAACCAAACGTTTCCAATGTAAATTTCCACCTTTATATAGTGTAAAAAGACATCCTGAAGCCTGGGCAGTCATTAATTTGATTGTCCAATATTTCCCTTATGAGATAATGCCTCTCATAGCAAATGTGTACAGCGCGAGCTGAAAATGCATTTACAGCAATAAAAAACCAAACTTTTATAACAGCTAAACCAAACGTTTCCAATGTAAATTTCCACCTTTATATAGTGTAGAAAGGCATCCTGAAGCCTGGAAAGTCATTAATTTGATTGTCCAGTATTTCCTTCATGAGATATTGCAACACTTAGAAAAAGTGTACAGCGCCAGCAGACAATGAATTTTCAGCACTAAAAAAAACGAAACTTCATTAACAGCTAAACTAAACGTTTCCAATGTAAATTTCCACCTTTATATAGTGTAAAAATACATCCTGAAGCCTGCGCAGTCATTAATTTGATTGTCCAATATTTCCCTTATGAGATAATGCCTCTCATAGCAAATGTGTACAGCGCGAGCTGAAAATGCATTTACAGCACTAAAAAACCAAACTTTTATAACAGCTAAACCAAACGTTTCCAATGTAAATTTCCACCTTTATATAGTGTAGAAAGGCATCCTGAAGCCTGGAAAGTCATTAATTTGATTGTCCAGTATTTCCTTCATGAGATATTGCAACACTTAGAAAAAGTGTACAGCGCCAGCAGACAATGAATTTTCAGCACTAAAAAAACGAAACTTACTTAACAGCTAAACCAAACGTTTCCAATGTAAAATTCCACATTTATAGAGTGTAAAAAGGCATCCTGAAGCCTGGGAAGTCATTAATTTTATTGTCCAGTATTTCCCTTATGAGATAATGCCTCACATAGCAAATGTGTACAGTGCGAGCTGAAAATGCATTTACAGTTCTAAAAAACCAAACTTTTATAACAGCTAAACCAAACGTTTCCAATGTAAATTTCCACCTTTATATAGTGTAGAAAGGCATCCTGAAGCCTGGAAAGTCATTAATTTGATTGTCCAGTATTTCCTTCATGAGATATTGCAACACTTAGAAAAAGTGTACAGCGCCAGCAGACAATGAATTTTCAGCACTAAAAAAACGAAACTTCATTAACAGCTAAACCAAACGTTTCCAATGTAAATTTCCACATTTATAGAGTGTAAAAAGGCATCCTGAAGCCTGGGAAGTCATTAATTTGATTGTCCAGTATTTCCCTTATGAGATAATGCCTCACATAGCAAATGTGTACAGTGCGAGCTGAAAATGCATTTTCAGCACTAAAAAACCAAACTTTTATAACAGCTAAACCAAACGTTTCCAAAGTAAATTTCCACCTTTATATAGTGTAAAAAGACATCCTGAAGCCTGGGCAGTCATTAATTTGATTGTCCAGTATTTCCCTTATGAGATAATGCCTCACATAGCAAATGTGTACAGCGCGAGCTGAAAATGCATTTACAGCACTAAAAAACCAAACTTTTATAACAGCTAAACCAAACGTTTCCAATGTAAATTTCCACCTTTATATAGTGTAAAAAGACATCCTGAAGCCTGGGCAGTCATTAATTTGATTGTCCAATATTTCCCTTATGAGATAATGCCTCTCATAGCAAATGTGTACAGCGCGAGCTGAAAATGCATTTACAGCACTAAAAAAACAAACTTTTATAACAGCTAAACCAAACGTTTCCAATGTACATTTCCACCTTTATATAGTGTAAAAAGACATCCTGAAGCCTGGGCAGTCATTAATTTGATTGTCCAGTATTTCCCTTATGAGATAATGCCTCACATAGCAAATGTGGACAGTGCGAGCAGACAATGAATTTTCAGCACTAAAAAAACGAAACTTCATTAACAGCTAAACTAAACCTTTCCAATGTAAATTTCCACCCTTATATAGTGTAAAAAGACATCCTGAAGCCTGGGCAGTCATTAATTTGATTGTCCAATATTTCCCTTATGAGATAATGCCTCTCATAGCAAATGTGTACAGCGCGAGCTGAAAATGCATTTACAGCAATAAAAAACCAAACTTTTATAACAGCTAAACCAAACGTTTCCAATGTAAATTTCCACCTTTATATAGTGTAGAAAGGCATCCTGAAGCCTGGAAAGTCATTAATTTGATTGTCCAGTATTTCCTTCATGAGATATTGCAACACTTAGAAAAAGTGTACAGCGCCAGCAGACAATGAATTTTCAGCACTAAAAAAAAGAAACTTCATTAACAGCTAAACTAAACGTTTCCAATGTATATTTCCACCTTTATATAGTGTAGAAAGGCATCCTGAAGCCTGGAAAGTCATTAATTTGATTGTCCAGTATTTCCTTCATGAGATATTGCAACTCTTAGAAAAAGTGTACAGCGCCAGCAGACAATGAATTTTCAGCACTAAAAAAACGAAACTTCATTAACAGCTAAACCAAACGTTTCCAATGTAAATTTCCACATTTATAGAGTGTTAAAAGGCATCCTGAAGCCTGGGAAGTCATTAATTTGATTGTCCAGTATTTCCCTTATGAGATAATGCCTCACATAGCAAATGTGTACAGTGCGAGCTGAAAATGCATTTTCAGCACTAAAAAAACAAACTTTTATAACAGCTAAACCAAACGTTTCCAATGTACATTTCCACCTTTATATAGTGTAAAAAGACATCCTGAAGCCTGGGCAGTCATTAATTTGATTGTCCAATATTTCCCTTATGAGATAATGCCTCTCATAGCAAATGTGTACAGCGCGAGCTGAAAATGCATTTACAGCACTAAAAAACCAAACTTTTATAACAGCTAAACCAAACGTTTCCAATGTACATTTCCACCTTTATATAGTGTAAAAAGGCATCCTGAAGCCTGGAAAGTCATTAATTTGATTGTCCAGTATTTCCTTCATGAGATATTGCAACACTTAGAAAAAGTGTACAGCGCCAGCAGACAATGAATTTTCAGCACTAAAAAAACGAAACTTCATTAACAGCTAAACTAAACGTTTCCAATGTAAATTTCCACCCTTATATAGTGTAAAAAGACATCCTGAAGCCTGGGCAGTCATTAATTTGATTGTCCAATATTTCCCTTATGAGATAATGCCTCTCATAGCAAATGTGTACAGCGCGAGCTGAAAATGCATTTATAGCACTAAAAAACCAAACTTTTATAACAGCTAAACCAAACGTTTCCAATGTAAATTTCCACCTTTATATAGTGTAGAAAGGCATCCTGAAGCCTGGAAAGTCATTAATTTGATTGTCCAGTATTTCCTTCATGAGATATTGCAACACTTAGAAAAAGTGTACAGCGCCAGCAGACAATGAATTTTCAGCACTAAAAAAACGAAACTTCATTAACAGCTAAACTAAACGTTTCCAATGTAAATTTCCACCTTTATATAGTGTAAAAAGACATCCTGAAGCCTGGGCAGCCATTAATTTGATTGTCCAATATTTCCCTTATGAGATAATGCCTCTCATAGCAAATGTGTACAGCGCGAGCTGAAAATGCATTTACAGCACTAAAAAACCAAACTTTTATAACAGCTAAACCAAACGTTTCCAATGTAAATTTCCACCTTTATATAGTGTAAAAAGACATCCTGAAGCCTGGGCAGTCATTAATTTGATTGTCCAATATTTCCCTTATGAGATAATGCCTCTCATAGCAAATGTGTACAGCGCGAGCTGAAAATGCATTTACAGCACTAAAAAACCAAACTTTTATAACAGCTAAACCAAACGTTTCCAATGTAAATTTCCACCTTTATATAGTGTAGAAAGGCATCCTGAAGCCTGGAAAGTCATTAATTTGATTGTCCAGTATTTCCTTCATGAGATATTGCAACACTTAGAAAAAGTGTACAGCGCCAGCAGACAATGAATTTTCAGCACTAAAAAAACGAAACTTCATTAACAGCTAAACCAAACGTTTCCAATGTAAATTTCCACATTTATAGAGTGTAAAAAGGCATCCTGAAGCCTGGGAAGTCATTAATTTGATTGTCCAGTATTTCCCTTATGAGATAATGCCTCACATAGCAAATGTGTACAGTGCGAGCTGAAAATGCATTTTCAGCACTAAAAAACCAAACTTTTATAACAGCTAAACCAAACGTTTCCAATGTAAATTTCCACCTTTATATAGTGTAAAAAGACATCCTGAAGCCTGGGCAGTCATTAATTAGATTGTCCAGTATTTCCCTTATGAGATAATGCCTCACATAGCAAATGTGTACAGCGCGAGCTGAAAATGCATTTTACAGCACTAAAAAACCAAACTTTTATAACAGCTAAACCAAACGTTTCCAATGTAAATTTCCACCTTTATATAGTGTAAAAAGACATCCTGAAGCCTGGGCAGTCATTAATTTGATTGTCCAATATTTCCCTTATGAGATAATGCCTCTCATAGCAAATGTGTACAGCGCGAGCTGAAAATGCATTTACAGCACTAAAAAACCAAACTTTTATAACAGCTAAACCAAACGTTTCCAATGTAAATTTCCACCTTTATATAGTGTAGAAAGGCATACTGAAGCCTGGAAAGTCATTAATTTGATTGTCCAGTATTTCCTTCATGAGATATTGCAACACTTAGAAAAAGTGTTCAGCGCCAGCAGACAATGAATTTTCAGCACTAAAAAAACGAAACTTCATTAACAGCTAAACTAAACGTTTCCAATGTATATTTCCACCTTTATATAGTGTAAAAAGACATCCTGAAGCCTGGGCAGTCATTAATTTGATTGTCCAATATTTCCCTTATGAGATAATGCCTCTCATAGCAAATGTGTACAGCGCGAGCTGAAAATGCATTTACAGCACTAAAAAACCAAACTTTTATAACAGCTAAACCAAACGTTTCAAATGTAAATTTCCACCTTTATATAGTGTAGAAAGGCATCCTGAAGCCTGGAAAGTCATTAATTTGATTGTCCAGTATTTCCTTCATGAGATATTGCAACACTTAGAAAAAGTGTACAGCGCCAGCAGACAATGAATTTTCAGCACTAAAAAAACGAAACTTCATTAACAGCTAAACCAAACGTTTCCAATGTAAATTTCCACATTTATAGAGTGTAAAAAGGCATCCTGAAGCCTGGGAAGTCATTAATTTGATTGTCCAGTATTTCCCTTATGAGATAATGCCTCACATAGCAAATGTGTACAGTGCGAGCTGAAAATGCATTTTCAGCACTAAAAAACCAAACTTTTATAACAGCTAAACCAAACGTTTCCAATGTACATTTCCACCTTTATATAGTGTAAAAAGACATCCTGAAGCCTGGGCAGTCATTAATTTGATTGTCCAGTATTTCCCTTTTGAGATAATGCCTCACATAGCAAATGTGGACAGTGCGAGCTGAAAATGCATTTTCAGCACTAAAAAAACCAAACTTTTATAACAGCTAAACCAAACGTTTCCAATGTAAATTTCCACCTTTATATAGTGTAAAAAGACATCCTGAAGCCTGGGCAGTCATTAATTTGATTGTCCAATATTTCCCTTATGAGATAATGCCTCTCATAGCAAATGTGTACAGCGCGAGCTGAAAATGCATTTACAGCAATAAAAAACCAAACTTTTATAACAGCTAAACCAAACGTTTCCAATGTAAATTTCCACCTTTATATAGTGTAGAAAGGCATCCTGAAGCCTGGAAAGTCATTAATTTGATTGTCCAGTATTTCCTTCATGAGATATTGCAACACTTAGAAAAAGTGTACAGCGCCAGCAGACAATGAATTTTCAGCACTAAAAAAAACGAAACTTCATTAACAGCTAAACTAAACGTTTCCAATGTAAATTTCCACCTTTATATAGTGTAAAAATACATCCTGAAGCCTGCGCAGTCATTAATTTGATTGTCCAATATTTCCCTTATGAGATAATGCCTCTCATAGCAAATGTGTACAGCGCGAGCTGAAAATGCATTTACAGCACTAAAAAACCAAACTTTTATAACAGCTAAACCAAACGTTTCCAATGTAAATTTCCACCTTTATATAGTGTAGAAAGGCATCCTGAAGCCTGGAAAGTCATTAATTTGATTGTCCAGTATTTCCTTCATGAGATATTGCAACACTTAGAAAAAGTGTACAGCGCCAGCAGACAATGAATTTTCAGCACTAAAAAAACGAAACTTCATTAACAGCTAAACCAAACGTTTCCAATGTAAAATTCCACATTTATAGAGTCCTGAAGCCTGGGAAGTCATTAATTTTATTGTCCAGTATTTCCCTTATGAGATAATGCCTCACATAGCAAATGTGTACAGTGCGAGCTGAAAATGCATTTACAGTTCTAAAAAACCAAACTTTTATAACAGCTAAACCAAACGTTTCCAATGTAAATTTCCACCTTTATATAGTGTAGAAAGGCATCCTGAAGCCTGGAAAGTCATTAATTTGATTGTCCAGTATTTCCTTCATGAGATATTGCAACACTTAGAAAAAGTGTACAGCGCCAGCAGACAATGAATTTTCAGCACTAAAAAAACGAAACTTCATTAACAGCTAAACCAAACGTTTCCAATGTAAATTTCCACATTTATAGAGTGTAAAAAGGCATCCTGAAGCCTGGGAAGTCATTAATTTGATTGTCCAGTATTTCCCTTATGAGATAATGCCTCACATAGCAAATGTGTACAGTGCGAGCTGAAAATGCATTTTCAGCACTAAAAAACCAAACTTTTATAACAGCTAAACCAAACGTTTCCAAAGTAAATTTCCACCTTTATATAGTGTAAAAAGACATCCTGAAGCCTGGGCAGTCATTAATTTGATTGTCCAGTATTTCCCTTATGAGATAATGCCTCACATAGCAAATGTGTACAGCGCGAGCTGAAAATGCATTTACAGCACTAAAAAACCAAACTTTTATAACAGCTAAACCAAACGTTTCCAATGTAAATTTCCACCTTTATATAGTGTAAAAAGACATCCTGAAGCCTGGGCAGTCATTAATTTGATTGTCCAATATTTCCCTTATGAGATAATGCCTCTCATAGCAAATGTGTACAGCGCGAGCTGAAAATGCATTTACAGCACTAAAAAACCAAACTTTTATAACAGCTAAACCAAACGTTTCCAATGTACATTTCCACCTTTATATAGTGTAAAAAGACATCCTGAAGCCTGGGCAGTCATTAATTTGATTGTCCAGTATTTCCCTTATGAGATAATGCCTCACATAGCAAATGTGGACAGTGCGAGCAGACAATGAATTTTCAGCACTAAAAAAACGAAACTTCATTAACAGCTAAACTAAACCTTTCCAATGTAAATTTCCACCCTTATATAGTGTAAAAAGACATCCTGAAGCCTGGGCAGTCATTAATTTGATTGTCCAATATTTCCCTTATGAGATAATGCCTCTCATAGCAAATGTGTACAGCGCGAGCTGAAAATGCATTTACAGCAATAAAAAACCAAACTTTTATAACAGCTAAACCAAACGTTTCCAAAGTAAATTTCCACCTTTATATAGTGTAAAAAGACATCCTGAAGCCTGGGCAGTCATTAATTTGATTGTCCAGTATTTCCCTTATGAGATAATGCCTCACATAGCAAATGTGTACAGCGCGAGCTGAAAATGCATTTACAGCACTAAAAAAACAAACTTTTATAACAGCTAAACTAAACGTTTCCAATGTAAATTTCCACCTTTATATAGTGTAAAAAGACATCCTGAAGCCTGGGCAGTCATTAATTTGATTGTCCAATATTTCCCTTATGAGATAATGCCTCTCATAGCAAATGTGTACAGCGCGAGCTGAAAATGCATTTACAGCACTAAAAAACCAAACTTTTATAACAGCTAAACCAAACGTTTCCAATGTACATTTCCACCTTTATATAGTGTAAAAAGGCATCCTGAAGCCTGGAAAGTCATTAATTTGATTGTCCAGTATTTCCTTCATGAGATATTGCAACACTTAGAAAAAGTGTACAGCGCCAGCAGACAATGAATTTTCAGCACTAAAAAAACGAAACTTCATTAACAGCTAAACTAAACGTTTCCAATGTAAATTTCCACCCTTATATAGTGTAAAAAGACATCCTGAAGCCTGGGCAGTCATTAATTTGATTGTCCAATATTTCCCTTATGAGATAATGCCTCTCATAGCAAATGTGTACAGCGCGAGCTGAAAATGCATTTACAGCACTAAAAAACCAAACTTTTATAACAGCTAAACCAAACGTTTCCAATGTAAATTTCCACCTTTATATAGTGTAGAAAGGCATCCTGAAGCCTGGAAAGTCATTAATTTGATTGTCCAGTATTTCCTTCATGAGATATTGCAACACTTAGAAAAAGTGTACAGCGCCAGCAGACAATGAATTTTCAGCACTAAAAAAACGAAACTTCATTAACAGCTAAACTAAACGTTTCCAATGTAAATTTCCACCTTTATATAGTGTAAAAAGACATCCTGAAGCCTGGGCAGCCATTAATTTGATTGTCCAATATTTCCCTTATGAGATAATGCCTCTCATAGCAAATGTGTACAGCGCGAGCTGAAAATGCATTTACAGCACTAAAAAACCAAACTTTTATAACAGCTAAACCAAACGTTTCCAATGTAAATTTCCACCTTTATATAGTGTAAAAAGACATCCTGAAGCCTGGGCAGTCATTAATTTGATTGTCCAATATTTCCCTTATGAGATAATGCCTCTCATAGCAAATGTGTACAGCGCGAGCTGAAAATGCATTTACAGCACTAAAAAACCAAACTTTTATAACAGCTAAACCAAACGTTTCCAATGTAAATTTCCACCTTTATATAGTGTAGAAAGGCATCCTGAAGCCTGGAAAGTCATTAATTTGATTGTCCAGTATTTCCTTCATGAGATATTGCAACACTTAGAAAAAGTGTACAGCGCCAGCAGACAATGAATTTTCAGCACTAAAAAAACGAAACTTCATTAACAGCTAAACCAAACGTTTCCAATGTAAATTTCCACATTTATAGAGTGTAAAAAGGCATCCTGAAGCCTGGGAAGTCATTAATTTGATTGTCCAGTATTTCCCTTATGAGATAATGCCTCACATAGCAAATGTGTACAGTGCGAGCTGAAAATGCATTTTCAGCACTAAAAAACCAAACTTTTATAACAGCTAAACCAAACGTTTCCAATGTAAATTTCCACCTTTATATAGTGTAAAAAGACATCCTGAAGCCTGGGCAGTCATTAATTAGATTGTCCAGTATTTCCCTTATGAGATAATGCCTCACATAGCAAATGTGTACAGCGCGAGCTGAAAATGCATTTTACAGCACTAAAAAAACAAACTTTTATAACAGCTAAACCAAACGTTTCCAATGTAAATTTCCACCTTTATATAGTGTAGAAAGGCATCCTGAAGCCTGGAAAGTCATTAATTTGATTGTCCAGTATTTCCTTCATGAGATATTGCAACACTTAGAAAAAGTGTACAGCGCCAGCAGACAATGAATTTTCAGCACTAAAAAAAACGAAACTTCATTAACAGCTAAACTAAACGTTTCCAATGTAAATTTCCACCTTTATATAGTGTAAAAATACATCCTGAAGCCTGCGCAGTCATTAATTTGATTGTCCAATATTTCCCTTATGAGATAATGCCTCTCATAGCAAATGTGTACAGCGCGAGCTGAAAATGCATTTACAGCACTAAAAAACCAAACTTTTATAACAGCTAAACCAAACGTTTCCAATGTAAATTTCCACCTTTATATAGTGTAGAAAGGCATCCTGAAGCCTGGAAAGTCATTAATTTGATTGTCCAGTATTTCCTTCATGAGATATTGCAACACTTAGAAAAAGTGTACAGCGCCAGCAGACAATGAATTTTCAGCACTAAAAAAACGAAACTTCATTAACAGCTAAACCAAACGTTTCCAATGTAAAATTCCACATTTATAGAGTCCTGAAGCCTGGGAAGTCATTAATTTTATTGTCCAGTATTTCCCTTATGAGATAATGCCTCACATAGCAAATGTGTACAGTGCGAGCTGAAAATGCATTTACAGTTCTAAAAAACCAAACTTTTATAACAGCTAAACCAAACGTTTCCAATGTAAATTTCCACCTTTATATAGTGTAGAAAGGCATCCTGAAGCCTGGAAAGTCATTAATTTGATTGTCCAGTATTTCCTTCATGAGATATTGCAACACTTAGAAAAAGTGTACAGCGCCAGCAGACAATGAATTTTCAGCACTAAAAAAACGAAACTTCATTAACAGCTAAACCAAACGTTTCCAATGTAAATTTCCACATTTATAGAGTGTAAAAAGGCATCCTGAAGCCTGGGAAGTCATTAATTTGATTGTCCAGTATTTCCCTTATGAGATAATGCCTCACATAGCAAATGTGTACAGTGCGAGCTGAAAATGCATTTTCAGCACTAAAAAACCAAACTTTTATAACAGCTAAACCAAACGTTTCCAAAGTAAATTTCCACCTTTATATAGTGTAAAAAGACATCCTGAAGCCTGGGCAGTCATTAATTTGATTGTCCAGTATTTCCCTTATGAGATAATGCCTCACATAGCAAATGTGTACAGCGCGAGCTGAAAATGCATTTACAGCACTAAAAAACCAAACTTTTATAACAGCTAAACCAAACGTTTCCAATGTAAATTTCCACCTTTATATAGTGTAAAAAGACATCCTGAATCCTGGGCAGTCATTAATTTGATTGTCCAATATTTCCCTTATGAGATAATGCCTCTCATAGCAAATGTGTACAGCGCGAGCTGAAAATGCATTTACAGCACTAAAAAACCAAACTTTTATAACAGCTAAACCAAACGTTTCCAATGTACATTTCCACCTTTATATAGTGTAAAAAGACATCCTGAAGCCTGGGCAGTCATTAATTTGATTGTCCAGTATTTCCCTTATGAGATAATGCCTCACATAGCAAATGTGGACAGTGCGAGCAGACAATGAATTTTCAGCACTAAAAAAACGAAACTTCATTAACAGC
Source organism: Idiotropiscis lumnitzeri (assembly GCF_059441095.1). Classification (NCBI taxonomy): domain Eukaryota; kingdom Metazoa; phylum Chordata; class Actinopteri; order Syngnathiformes; family Syngnathidae; genus Idiotropiscis; species Idiotropiscis lumnitzeri. The sequence goes on from NW_028283703.1 coordinate 251,908, forward strand.
TAAACTAAACCTTTCCAATGTAAATTTCCACCCTTATATAGTGTAAAAAGACATCCTGAAGCCTGGGCAGTCATTAATTTGATTGTCCAATATTTCCCTTATGAGATAATGCCTCTCATAGCAAATGTGTACAGCGCGAGCTGAAAATGCATTTACAGCAATAAAAAACCAAACTTTTATAACAGCTAAACCAAACGTTTCCAAAGTAAATTTCCACCTTTATATAGTGTAAAAAGACATCCTGAAGCCTGGGCAGTCATTAATTTGATTGTCCAATATTTCCCTTATGAGATAATGCCTCTCATAGCAAATGTGTACAGCGCGAGCTGAAAATGCATTTACAGCACTAAAAAACCAAACTTTTATAACAGCTAAACCAAACGTTTCCAATGTACATTTCCACCTTTATATAGTGTAAAAAGGCATCCTGAAGCCTGGAAAGTCATTAATTTGATTGTCCAGTATTTCCTTCATGAGATATTGCAACACTTAGAAAAAGTGTACAGCGCCAGCAGACAATGAATTTTCAGCACTAAAAAAACGAAACTTCATTAACAGCTAAACTAAACGTTTCCAATGTAAATTTCCACCCTTATATAGTGTAAAAAGACATCCTGAAGCCTGGGCAGTCATTAATTTGATTGTCCAATATTTCCCTTATGAGATAATGCCTCTCATAGCAAATGTGTACAGCGCGAGCTGAAAATGCATTTACAGCAATAAAAAACCAAACTTTTATAACAGCTAAACCAAACGTTTCCAATGTAAATTTCCACCTTTATATAGTGTAGAAAGGCATCCTGAAGCCTGGAAAGTCATTAATTTGATTGTCCAGTATTTCCTTCATGAGATATTGCAACACTTAGAAAAAGTGTACAGCGCCAGCAGACAATGAATTTTCAGCACTAAAAAAACGAAACTTCATTAACAGCTAAACTAAACGTTTCCAATGTAAATTTCCACCTTTATATAGTGTAAAAAGACATCCTGAAGCCTGGGCAGCCATTAATTTGATTGTCCAATATTTCCCTTATGAGATAATGCCTCTCATAGCAAATGTGTACAGCGCGAGCTGAAAATGCATTTACAGCACTAAAAAACCAAACTTTTATAACAGCTAAACCAAACGTTTCCAATGTAAATTTCCACCTTTATATAGTGTAAAAAGACATCCTGAAGCCTGGGCAGTCATTAATTTGATTGTCCAATATTTCCCTTATGAGATAATGCCTCTCATAGCAAATGTGTACAGCGCGAGCTGAAAATGCATTTACAGCACTAAAAAACCAAACTTTTATAACAGCTAAACCAAACGTTTCCAATGTAAATTTCCACCTTTATATAGTGTAGAAAGGCATCCTGAAGCCTGGAAAGTCATTAATTTGATTGTCCAGTATTTCCTTCATGAGATATTGCAACACTTAGAAAAAGTGTACAGCGCCAGCAGACAATGAATTTTCAGCACTAAAAAAACGAAACTTCATTAACAGCTAAACCAAACGTTTCCAATGTAAATTTCCACATTTATAGAGTGTAAAAAGGCATCCTGAAGCCTGGGAAGTCATTAATTTGATTGTCCAGTATTTCCCTTATGAGATAATGCCTCACATAGCAAATGTGTACAGTGCGAGCTGAAAATGCATTTTCAGCACTAAAAAACCAAACTTTTATAACAGCTAAACCAAACGTTTCCAATGTACATTTCCACCTTTATATAGTGTAAAAAGACATCCTGAAGCCTGGGCAGTCATTAATTTGATTGTCCAGTATTTCCCTTTTGAGATAATGCCTCACATAGCAAATGTGGACAGTGCGAGCTGAAAATGCATTTTCAGCACTAAAAAAACCAAACTTTTATAACAGCTAAACCAAACGTTTCCAATGTAAATTTCCACCTTTATATAGTGTAAAAAGACATCCTGAAGCCTGGGCAGTCATTAATTTGATTGTCCAATATTTCCCTTATGAGATAATGCCTCTCATAGCAAATGTGTACAGCGCGAGCTGAAAATGCATTTACAGCAATAAAAAACCAAACTTTTATAACAGCTAAACCAAACGTTTCCAATGTAAATTTCCACCTTTATATAGTGTAGAAAGGCATCCTGAAGCCTGGAAAGTCATTAATTTGATTGTCCAGTATTTCCTTCATGAGATATTGCAACACTTAGAAAAAGTGTACAGCGCCAGCAGACAATGAATTTTCAGCACTAAAAAAAACGAAACTTCATTAACAGCTAAACTAAACGTTTCCAATGTAAATTTCCACCTTTATATAGTGTAAAAATACATCCTGAAGCCTGCGCAGTCATTAATTTGATTGTCCAATATTTCCCTTATGAGATAATGCCTCTCATAGCAAATGTGTACAGCGCGAGCTGAAAATGCATTTACAGCACTAAAAAACCAAACTTTTATAACAGCTAAACCAAACGTTTCCAATGTAAATTTCCACCTTTATATAGTGTAGAAAGGCATCCTGAAGCCTGGAAAGTCATTAATTTGATTGTCCAGTATTTCCTTCATGAGATATTGCAACACTTAGAAAAAGTGTACAGCGCCAGCAGACAATGAATTTTCAGCACTAAAAAAACGAAACTTCATTAACAGCTAAACCAAACGTTTCCAATGTAAAATTCCACATTTATAGAGTCCTGAAGCCTGGGAAGTCATTAATTTTATTGTCCAGTATTTCCCTTATGAGATAATGCCTCACATAGCAAATGTGTACAGTGCGAGCTGAAAATGCATTTACAGTTCTAAAAAACCAAACTTTTATAACAGCTAAACCAAACGTTTCCAATGTAAATTTCCACCTTTATATAGTGTAGAAAGGCATCCTGAAGCCTGGAAAGTCATTAATTTGATTGTCCAGTATTTCCTTCATGAGATATTGCAACACTTAGAAAAAGTGTACAGCGCCAGCAGACAATGAATTTTCAGCACTAAAAAAACGAAACTTCATTAACAGCTAAACCAAACGTTTCCAATGTAAATTTCCACATTTATAGAGTGTAAAAAGGCATCCTGAAGCCTGGGAAGTCATTAATTTGATTGTCCAGTATTTCCCTTATGAGATAATGCCTCACATAGCAAATGTGTACAGTGCGAGCTGAAAATGCATTTTCAGCACTAAAAAACCAAACTTTTATAACAGCTAAACCAAACGTTTCCAAAGTAAATTTCCACCTTTATATAGTGTAAAAAGACATCCTGAAGCCTGGGCAGTCATTAATTTGATTGTCCAGTATTTCCCTTATGAGATAATGCCTCACATAGCAAATGTGTACAGCGCGAGCTGAAAATGCATTTACAGCACTAAAAAACCAAACTTTTATAACAGCTAAACCAAACGTTTCCAATGTAAATTTCCACCTTTATATAGTGTAAAAAGACATCCTGAAGCCTGGGCAGTCATTAATTTGATTGTCCAATATTTCCCTTATGAGATAATGCCTCTCATAGCAAATGTGTACAGCGCGAGCTGAAAATGCATTTACAGCACTAAAAAACCAAACTTTTATAACAGCTAAACCAAACGTTTCCAATGTACATTTCCACCTTTATATAGTGTAAAAAGACATCCTGAAGCCTGGGCAGTCATTAATTTGATTGTCCAGTATTTCCCTTATGAGATAATGCCTCACATAGCAAATGTGGACAGTGCGAGCAGACAATGAATTTTCAGCACTAAAAAAACGAAACTTCATTAACAGCTAAACTAAACCTTTCCAATGTAAATTTCCACCCTTATATAGTGTAAAAAGACATCCTGAAGCCTGGGCAGTCATTAATTTGATTGTCCAATATTTCCCTTATGAGATAATGCCTCTCATAGCAAATGTGTACAGCGCGAGCTGAAAATGCATTTACAGCAATAAAAAACCAAACTTTTATAACAGCTAAACCAAACGTTTCCAAAGTAAATTTCCACCTTTATATAGTGTAAAAAGACATCCTGAAGCCTGGGCAGTCATTAATTTGATTGTCCAGTATTTCCCTTATGAGATAATGCCTCACATAGCAAATGTGTACAGCGCGAGCTGAAAATGCATTTACAGCACTAAAAAAACAAACTTTTATAACAGCTAAACTAAACGTTTCCAATGTAAATTTCCACCTTTATATAGTGTAAAAAGACATCCTGAAGCCTGGGCAGTCATTAATTTGATTGTCCAATATTTCCCTTATGAGATAATGCCTCTCATAGCAAATGTGTACAGCGCGAGCTGAAAATGCATTTACAGCACTAAAAAACCAAACTTTTATAACAGCTAAACCAAACGTTTCCAATGTACATTTCCACCTTTATATAGTGTAAAAAGGCATCCTGAAGCCTGGAAAGTCATTAATTTGATTGTCCAGTATTTCCTTCATGAGATATTGCAACACTTAGAAAAAGTGTACAGCGCCAGCAGACAATGAATTTTCAGCACTAAAAAAACGAAACTTCATTAACAGCTAAACTAAACGTTTCCAATGTAAATTTCCACCCTTATATAGTGTAAAAAGACATCCTGAAGCCTGGGCAGTCATTAATTTGATTGTCCAATATTTCCCTTATGAGATAATGCCTCTCATAGCAAATGTGTACAGCGCGAGCTGAAAATGCATTTACAGCACTAAAAAACCAAACTTTTATAACAGCTAAACCAAACGTTTCCAATGTAAATTTCCACCTTTATATAGTGTAGAAAGGCATCCTGAAGCCTGGAAAGTCATTAATTTGATTGTCCAGTATTTCCTTCATGAGATATTGCAACACTTAGAAAAAGTGTACAGCGCCAGCAGACAATGAATTTTCAGCACTAAAAAAACGAAACTTCATTAACAGCTAAACTAAACGTTTCCAATGTAAATTTCCACCTTTATATAGTGTAAAAAGACATCCTGAAGCCTGGGCAGCCATTAATTTGATTGTCCAATATTTCCCTTATGAGATAATGCCTCTCATAGCAAATGTGTACAGCGCGAGCTGAAAATGCATTTACAGCACTAAAAAACCAAACTTTTATAACAGCTAAACCAAACGTTTCCAATGTAAATTTCCACCTTTATATAGTGTAAAAAGACATCCTGAAGCCTGGGCAGTCATTAATTTGATTGTCCAATATTTCCCTTATGAGATAATGCCTCTCATAGCAAATGTGTACAGCGCGAGCTGAAAATGCATTTACAGCACTAAAAAACCAAACTTTTATAACAGCTAAACCAAACGTTTCCAATGTAAATTTCCACCTTTATATAGTGTAGAAAGGCATCCTGAAGCCTGGAAAGTCATTAATTTGATTGTCCAGTATTTCCTTCATGAGATATTGCAACACTTAGAAAAAGTGTACAGCGCCAGCAGACAATGAATTTTCAGCACTAAAAAAACGAAACTTCATTAACAGCTAAACCAAACGTTTCCAATGTAAATTTCCACATTTATAGAGTGTAAAAAGGCATCCTGAAGCCTGGGAAGTCATTAATTTGATTGTCCAGTATTTCCCTTATGAGATAATGCCTCACATAGCAAATGTGTACAGTGCGAGCTGAAAATGCATTTTCAGCACTAAAAAACCAAACTTTTATAACAGCTAAACCAAACGTTTCCAATGTAAATTTCCACCTTTATATAGTGTAAAAAGACATCCTGAAGCCTGGGCAGTCATTAATTAGATTGTCCAGTATTTCCCTTATGAGATAATGCCTCACATAGCAAATGTGTACAGCGCGAGCTGAAAATGCATTTTACAGCACTAAAAAAACAAACTTTTATAACAGCTAAACCAAACGTTTCCAATGTAAATTTCCACCTTTATATAGTGTAGAAAGGCATCCTGAAGCCTGGAAAGTCATTAATTTGATTGTCCAGTATTTCCTTCATGAGATATTGCAACACTTAGAAAAAGTGTACAGCGCCAGCAGACAATGAATTTTCAGCACTAAAAAAAACGAAACTTCATTAACAGCTAAACTAAACGTTTCCAATGTAAATTTCCACCTTTATATAGTGTAAAAATACATCCTGAAGCCTGCGCAGTCATTAATTTGATTGTCCAATATTTCCCTTATGAGATAATGCCTCTCATAGCAAATGTGTACAGCGCGAGCTGAAAATGCATTTACAGCACTAAAAAACCAAACTTTTATAACAGCTAAACCAAACGTTTCCAATGTAAATTTCCACCTTTATATAGTGTAGAAAGGCATCCTGAAGCCTGGAAAGTCATTAATTTGATTGTCCAGTATTTCCTTCATGAGATATTGCAACACTTAGAAAAAGTGTACAGCGCCAGCAGACAATGAATTTTCAGCACTAAAAAAACGAAACTTCATTAACAGCTAAACCAAACGTTTCCAATGTAAAATTCCACATTTATAGAGTCCTGAAGCCTGGGAAGTCATTAATTTTATTGTCCAGTATTTCCCTTATGAGATAATGCCTCACATAGCAAATGTGTACAGTGCGAGCTGAAAATGCATTTACAGTTCTAAAAAACCAAACTTTTATAACAGCTAAACCAAACGTTTCCAATGTAAATTTCCACCTTTATATAGTGTAGAAAGGCATCCTGAAGCCTGGAAAGTCATTAATTTGATTGTCCAGTATTTCCTTCATGAGATATTGCAACACTTAGAAAAAGTGTACAGCGCCAGCAGACAATGAATTTTCAGCACTAAAAAAACGAAACTTCATTAACAGCTAAACCAAACGTTTCCAATGTAAATTTCCACATTTATAGAGTGTAAAAAGGCATCCTGAAGCCTGGGAAGTCATTAATTTGATTGTCCAGTATTTCCCTTATGAGATAATGCCTCACATAGCAAATGTGTACAGTGCGAGCTGAAAATGCATTTTCAGCACTAAAAAACCAAACTTTTATAACAGCTAAACCAAACGTTTCCAAAGTAAATTTCCACCTTTATATAGTGTAAAAAGACATCCTGAAGCCTGGGCAGTCATTAATTTGATTGTCCAGTATTTCCCTTATGAGATAATGCATCACATAGCAAATGTGTACAGCGCGAGCTGAAAATGCATTTACAGCACTAAAAAACCAAACTTTTATAACAGCTAAACCAAACGTTTCCAATGTAAATTTCCACCTTTATATAGTGTAAAAAGACATCCTGAAGCCTGGGCAGTCATTAATTTGATTGTCCAATATTTCCCTTATGAGATAATGCCTCTCATAGCAAATGTGTACAGCGCGAGCTGAAAATGCATTTACAGCACTAAAAAACCAAACTTTTATAACAGCTAAACCAAACGTTTCCAATGTACATTTCCACCTTTATATAGTGTAAAAAGACATCCTGAAGCCTGGGCAGTCATTAATTTGATTGTCCAGTATTTCCCTTATGAGATAATGCCTCACATAGCAAATGTGGACAGTGCGAGCAGACAATGAATTTTCAGCACTAAAAAAACGAAACTTCATTAACAGCTAAACTAAACCTTTCCAATGTAAATTTCCACCCTTATATAGTGTAAAAAGACATCCTGAAGCCTGGGCAGTCATTAATTTGATTGTCCAATATTTCCCTTATGAGATAATGCCTCTCATAGCAAATGTGTACAGCGCGAGCTGAAAATGCATTTACAGCAATAAAAAACCAAACTTTTATAACAGCTAAACCAAACGTTTCCAAAGTAAATTTCCACCTTTATATAGTGTAAAAAGACATCCTGAAGCCTGGGCAGTCATTAATTTGATTGTCCAGTATTTCCCTTATGAGATAATGCCTCACATAGCAAATGTGTACAGCGCGAGCTGAAAATGCATTTACAGCACTAAAAAAACAAACTTTTATAACAGCTAAACTAAACGTTTCCAATGTAAATTTCCACCTTTATATAGTGTAAAAAGACATCCTGAAGCCTGGGCAGTCATTAATTTGATTGTCCAATATTTCCCTTATGAGATAATGCCTCTCATAGCAAATGTGTACAGCGCGAGCTGAAAATGCATTTACAGCACTAAAAAACCAAACTTTTATAACAGCTAAACCAAACGTTTCCAATGTACATTTCCACCTTTATATAGTGTAAAAAGGCATCCTGAAGCCTGGAAAGTCATTAATTTGATTGTCCAGTATTTCCTTCATGAGATATTGCAACACTTAGAAAAAGTGTACAGCGCCAGCAGACAATGAATTTTCAGCACTAAAAAAACGAAACTTCATTAACAGCTAAACTAAACGTTTCCAATGTAAATTTCCACCCTTATATAGTGTAAAAAGACATCCTGAAGCCTGGGCAGTCATTAATTTGATTGTCCAATATTTCCCTTATGAGATAATGCCTCTCATAGCAAATGTGTACAGCGCGAGCTGAAAATGCATTTACAGCAATAAAAAACCAAACTTTTATAACAGCTAAACCAAACGTTTCCAATGTAAATTTCCACCTTTATATAGTGTAGAAAGGCATCCTGAAGCCTGGAAAGTCATTAATTTGATTGTCCAGTATTTCCTTCATGAGATATTGCAACACTTAGAAAAAGTGTACAGCGCCAGCAGACAATGAATTTTCAGCACTAAAAAAACGAAACTTCATTAACAGCTAAACTAAACGTTTCCAATGTAAATTTCCACCTTTATATAGTGTAAAAAGACATCCTGAAGCCTGGGCAGCCATTAATTTGATTGTCCAATATTTCCCTTATGAGATAATGCCTCTCATAGCAAATGTGTACAGCGCGAGCTGAAAATGCATTTACAGCACTAAAAAACCAAACTTTTATAACAGCTAAACCAAACGTTTCCAATGTAAATTTCCACCTTTATATAGTGTAAAAAGACATCCTGAAGCCTGGGCAGTCATTAATTTGATTGTCCAATATTTCCCTTATGAGATAATGCCTCTCATAGCAAATGTGTACAGCGCGAGCTGAAAATGCATTTACAGCACTAAAAAACCAAACTTTTATAACAGCTAAACCAAACGTTTCCAATGTAAATTTCCACCTTTATATAGTGTAGAAAGGCATCCTGAAGCCTGGAAAGTCATTAATTTGATTGTCCAGTATTTCCTTCATGAGATATTGCAACACTTAGAAAAAGTGTACAGCGCCAGCAGACAATGAATTTTCAGCACTAAAAAAACGAAACTTCATTAACAGCTAAACCAAACGTTTCCAATGTAAATTTCCACATTTATAGAGTGTAAAAAGGCATCCTGAAGCCTGGGAAGTCATTAATTTGATTGTCCAGTATTTCCCTTATGAGATAATGCCTCACATAGCAAATGTGTACAGTGCGAGCTGAAAATGCATTTTCAGCACTAAAAAACCAAACTTTTATAACAGCTAAACCAAACGTTTCCAATGTAAATTTCCACCTTTATATAGTGTAAAAAGACATCCTGAAGCCTGGGCAGTCATTAATTAGATTGTCCAGTATTTCCCTTATGAGATAATGCCTCACATAGCAAATGTGTACAGCGCGAGCTGAAAATGCATTTTACAGCACTAAAAAAACAAACTTTTATAACAGCTAAACCAAACGTTTCCAATGTAAATTTCCACCTTTATATAGTGTAGAAAGGCATCCTGAAGCCTGGAAAGTCATTAATTTGATTGTCCAGTATTTCCTTCATGAGATATTGCAACACTTAGAAAAAGTGTACAGCGCCAGCAGACAATGAATTTTCAGCACTAAAAAAAACGAAACTTCATTAACAGCTAAACTAAACGTTTCCAATGTAAATTTCCACCTTTATATAGTGTAAAAATACATCCTGAAGCCTGCGCAGTCATTAATTTGATTGTCCAATATTTCCCTTATGAGATAATGCCTCTCATAGCAAATGTGTACAGCGCGAGCTGAAAATGCATTTACAGCACTAAAAAACCAAACTTTTATAACAGCTAAACCAAACGTTTCCAATGTAAATTTCCACCTTTATATAGTGTAGAAAGGCATCCTGAAGCCTGGAAAGTCATTAATTTGATTGTCCAGTATTTCCTTCATGAGATATTGCAACACTTAGAAAAAGTGTACAGCGCCAGCAGACAATGAATTTTCAGCACTAAAAAAACGAAACTTCATTAACAGCTAAACCAAACGTTTCCAATGTAAAATTCCACATTTATAGAGTCCTGAAGCCTGGGAAGTCATTAATTTTATTGTCCAGTATTTCCCTTATGAGATAATGCCTCACATAGCAAATGTGTACAGTGCGAGCTGAAAATGCATTTACAGTTCTAAAAAACCAAACTTTTATAACAGCTAAACCAAACGTTTCCAATGTAAATTTCCACCTTTATATAGTGTAGAAAGGCATCCTGAAGCCTGGAAAGTCATTAATTTGATTGTCCAGTATTTCCTTCATGAGATATTGCAACACTTAGAAAAAGTGTACAGCGCCAGCAGACAATGAATTTTCAGCACTAAAAAAACGAAACTTCATTAACAGCTAAACCAAACGTTTCCAATGTAAATTTCCACATTTATAGAGTGTAAAAAGGCATCCTGAAGCCTGGGAAGTCATTAATTTGATTGTCCAGTATTTCCCTTATGAGATAATGCCTCACATAGCAAATGTGTACAGTGCGAGCTGAAAATGCATTTTCAGCACTAAAAAACCAAACTTTTATAACAGCTAAACCAAACGTTTCCAAAGTAAATTTCCACCTTTATATAGTGTAAAAAGACATCCTGAAGCCTGGGCAGTCATTAATTTGATTGTCCAGTATTTCCCTTATGAGATAATGCCTCACATAGCAAATGTGTACAGCGCGAGCTGAAAATGCATTTACAGCACTAAAAAACCAAACTTTTATAACAGCTAAACCAAACGTTTCCAATGTAAATTTCCACCTTTATATAGTGTAAAAAGACATCCTGAAGCCTGGGCAGTCATTAATTTGATTGTCCAATATTTCCCTTATGAGATAATGCCTCTCATAGCAAATGTGTACAGCGCGAGCTGAAAATGCATTTACAGCACTAAAAAACCAAACTTTTATAACAGCTAAACCAAACGTTTCCAATGTACATTTCCACCTTTATATAGTGTAAAAAGACATCCTGAAGCCTGGGCAGTCATTAATTTGATTGTCCAGTATTTCCCTTATGAGATAATGCCTCACATAGCAAATGTGTACAGCGCGAGCTGAAAATGCATTTACAGCACTAAAAAAACAAACTTTTATAACAGCTAAACTAAACGTTTCCAATGTAAATTTCCACCTTTATATAGTGTAAAAAGACATCCTGAAGCCTGGGCAGTCATTAATTTGATTGTCCAATATTTCCCTTATGAGATAATGCCTCTCATAGCAAATGTGTACAGCGCGAGCTGAAAATGCATTTACAGCACTAAAAAACCAAACTTTTATAACAGCTAAACCAAACGTTTCCAATGTACATTTCCACCTTTATATAGTGTAAAAAGGCATCCTGAAGCCTGGAAAGTCATTAATTTGATTGTCCAGTATTTCCTTCATGAGATATTGCAACACTTAGAAAAAGTGTACAGCGCCAGCAGACAATGAATCTTCAGCACTAAAAAAACGAAACTTCATTAACAGCTAAACTAAACGTTTCCAATGTAAATTTCCACCCTTATATAGTGTAAAAAGACATCCTGAAGCCTGGGCAGTCATTAATTTGATTGTCCAATATTTCCCTTATGAGATAATGCCTCTCATAGCAAATGTGTACAGCGCGAGCTGAAAATGCATTTACAGCACTAAAAAACCAAACTTTTATAACAGCTAAACCAAACGTTTCCAATGTAAATTTCCACCTTTATATAGTGTAGAAAGGCATCCTGAAGCCTGGAAAGTCATTAATTTGATTGTCCAGTATTTCCTTCATGAGATATTGCAACACTTAGAAAAAGTGTACAGCGCCAGCAGACAATGAATTTTCAGCACTAAAAAAACGAAACTTCATTAACAGCTAAACTAAACGTTTCCAATGTAAATTTCCACCTTTATATAGTGTAAAAAGACATCCTGAAGCCTGGGCAGCCATTAATTTGATTGTCCAATATTTCCCTTATGAGATAATGCCTCTCATAGCAAATGTGTACAGCGCGAGCTGAAAATGCATTTACAGCACTAAAAAACCAAACTTTTATAACAGCTAAACCAAACGTTTCCAATGTAAATTTCCACCTTTATATAGTGTAAAAAGACATCCTGAAGCCTGGGCAGTCATTAATTTGATTGTCCAATATTTCCCTTATGAGATAATGCCTCTCATAGCAAATGTGTACAGCGCGAGCTGAAAATGCATTTACAGCACTAAAAAACCAAACTTTTATAACAGCTAAACCAAACGTTTCCAATGTAAATTTCCACCTTTATATAGTGTAGAAAGGCATCCTGAAGCCTGGAAAGTCATTAATTTGATTGTCCAGTATTTCCTTCATGAGATATTGCAACACTTAGAAAAAGTGTACAGCGCCAGCAGACAATGAATTTTCAGCACTAAAAAAACGAAACTTCATTAACAGCTAAACCAAACGTTTCCAATGTAAATTTCCACATTTATAGAGTGTAAAAAGGCATCCTGAAGCCTGGGAAGTCATTAATTTGATTGTCCAGTATTTCCCTTATGAGATAATGCCTCACATAGCAAATGTGTACAGTGCGAGCTGAAAATGCATTTTCAGCACTAAAAAACCAAACTTTTATAACAGCTAAACCAAACGTTTCCAATGTAAATTTCCACCTTTATATAGTGTAAAAAGACATCCTGAAGCCTGGGCAGTCATTAATTAGATTGTCCAGTATTTCCCTTATGAGATAATGCCTCACATAGCAAATGTGTACAGCGCGAGCTGAAAATGCATTTTACAGCACTAAAAAAACAAACTTTTATAACAGCTAAACCAAACGTTTCCAATGTAAATTTCCACCTTTATATAGTGTAAAAAGACATCCTGAAGCCTGGGCAGTCATTAATTTGATTGTCCAATATTTCCCTTATGAGATAATGCCTCTCATAGCAAATGTGTACAGCGCGAGCTGAAAATGCATTTACAGCACTAAAAAACCAAACTTTTATAACAGCTAAACCAAACGTTTCCAATGTAAATTTCCACCTTTATATAGTGTAGAAAGGCATACTGAAGCCTGGAAAGTCATTAATTTGATTGTCCAGTATTTCCTTCATGAGATATTGCAACACTTAGAAAAAGTGTTCAGCGCCAGCAGACAATGAATTTTCAGCACTAAAAAAACGAAACTTCATTAACAGCTAAACTAAACGTTTCCAATGTATATTTCCACCTTTATATAGTGTAAAAAGACATCCTGAAGCCTGGGCAGTCATTAATTTGATTGTCCAATATTTCCCTTATGAGATAATGCCTCTCATAGCAAATGTGTACAGCGCGAGCTGAAAATGCATTTACAGCACTAAAAAACCAAACTTTTATAACAGCTAAACCAAACGTTTCAAATGTAAATTTCCACCTTTATATAGTGTAGAAAGGCATCCTGAAGCCTGGAAAGTCATTAATTTGATTGTCCAGTATTTCCTTCATGAGATATTGCAACACTTAGAAAAAGTGTACAGCGCCAGCAGACAATGAATTTTCAGCACTAAAAAAACGAAACTTCATTAACAGCTAAACCAAACGTTTCCAATGTAAATTTCCACATTTATAGAGTGTAAAAAGGCATCCTGAAGCCTGGGAAGTCATTAATTTGATTGTCCAGTATTTCCCTTATGAGATAATGCCTCACATAGCAAATGTGTACAGCGCCAGCTGAAAATGCATTTTCAGCACTAAAAAACCAAACTTTTATAACAGCTAAACCAAACGTTTCCAATGTACATTTCCACCTTTATATAGTGTAAAAAGACATCCTGAAGCCTGGGCAGTCATTAATTTGATTGTCCAGTATTTCCCTTTTGAGATAATGCCTCACATAGCAAATGTGGACAGTGCGAGCTGAAAATGCATTTTCAGCACTAAAAAAACCAAACTTTTATAACAGCTAAACCAAACGTTTCCAATGTACATTTCCACCTTTATATAGTGTAAAAAGACATCCTGACGCCTGGGCAGTCATTAATTTGATTGTCCAATATTTCCCTTATGAGATAATGCCTCTCATAGCAAATGTGTACAGCGCCAGCTGAAAATGCATTTACAGCAATAAAAAACCAAACTTTTATAACAGCTAAACCAAACGTTTCCAATGTAAATTTCCACCTTTATATAGTGTAGAAAGGCATCCTGAAGCCTGGAAAGTCATTAATTTGATTGTCCAGTATTTCCTTCATGAGATATTGCAACACTTAGAAAAAGTGTACAGCGCCAGCAGACAATGAATTTTCAGCACTAAAAAAACGAAACTTCATTAACAGCTAAACCAAACGTTTCCAATGTAAAATTCCACATTTATAGAGTCCTGAAGCCTGGGAAGTCATTAATTTTATTGTCCAGTATTTCCCTTATGAGATAATGCCTCACATAGCAAATGTGTACAGTGCGAGCTGAAAATGCATTTACAGTTCTAAAAAACCAAACTTTTATAACAGCTAAACCAAACGTTTCCAATGTAAATTTCCACCTTTATATAGTGTAGAAAGGCATCCTGAAGCCTGGAAAGTCATTAATTTGATTGTCCAGTATTTCCTTCATGAGATATTGCAACACTTAGAAAAAGTGTACAGCGCCAGCAGACAATGAATTTTCAGCACTAAAAAAACGAAACTTCATTAACAGCTAAACCAAACGTTTCCAATCAATGTAAATTTCCACCTTTATATAGTGTAGAAAGGCATCCTGAAGCCTGGAAAGTCATTAATTTGATTGTCCAGTATTTCCTTCATGAGATATTGCAACACTTAGAAAAAGTGTACAGCGCCAGCAGACAATGAATTTTCAGCACTAAAAAAACGAAACTTACTTAACAGCTAAACCAAACGTTTCCAATGTAAAATTCCACATTTATAGAGTGTAAAAAGGCATCCTGAAGCCTGGGAAGTCATTAATTTTATTGTCCAGTATTTCCCTTATGAGATAATGCCTCACATAGCAAATGTGTACAGTGCGAGCTGAAAATGCATTTACAGTTCTAAAAAACCAAACTTTTATAACAGCTAAACCAAACGTTTCCAATGTAAATTTCCACCTTTATATAGTGTAGAAAGGCATCCTGAAGCCTGGAAAGTCATTAATTTGATTGTCCAGTATTTCCTTCATGAGATATTGCAACACTTAGAAAAAGTGTACAGCGCCAGCAGACAATGAATTTTCAGCACTAAAAAAACGAAACTTCATTAACAGCTAAACCAAACGTTTCCAATGTAAATTTCCACATTTATAGAGTGTAAAAAGGCATCCTGAAGCCTGGGAAGTCATTAATTTGATTGTCCAGTATTTCCCTTATGAGATAATGCCTCACATAGCAAATGTGTACAGTGCGAGCTGAAAATGCATTTTCAGCACTAAAAAACCAAACTTTTATAACAGCTAAACCAAACGTTTCCAAAGTAAATTTCCACCTTTATATAGTGTAAAAAGACATCCTGAAGCCTGGGCAGTCATTAATTTGATTGTCCAGTATTTCCCTTATGAGATAATGCCTCACATAGCAAATGTGTACAGCGCGAGCTGAAAATGCATTTACAGCACTAAAAAACCAAACTTTTATAACAGCTAAACCAAACGTTTCCAATGTAAATTTCCACCTTTATATAGTGTAAAAAGACTTCCTGAAGCCTGGGCAGTCATTAATTTGATTGTCCAATATTTCCCTTATGAGATAATGCCTCTCATAGCAAATGTGTACAGCGCGAGCTGAAAATGCATTTACAGCACTAAAAAACCAAACTTTTATAACAGCTAAACCAAACGTTTCCAATGTACATTTCCACCTTTATATAGTGTAAAAAGACATCCTGAAGCCTGGGCAGTCATTAATTTGATTGTCCAGTATTTCCCTTATGAGATAATGCCTCACATAGCAAATGTGGACAGTGCGAGCAGACAATGAATTTTCAGCACTAAAAAAACGAAACTTCATTAACAGCTAAACTAAACCTTTCCAATGTAAATTTCCACCCTTATATAGTGTAAAAAGACATCCTGAAGCCTGGGCAGTCATTAATTTGATTGTCCAATATTTCCCTTATGAGATAATGCCTCTCATAGCAAATGTGTACAGCGCGAGCTGAAAATGCATTTACAGCAATAAAAAACCAAACTTTTATAACAGCTAAACCAAACGTTTCCAATGTAAATTTCCACCTTTATATAGTGTAGAAAGGCATCCTGAAGCCTGGAAAGTCATTAATTTGATTGTCCAGTATTTCCTTCATGAGATATTGCAACACTTAGAAAAAGTGTACAGCGCCAGCAGACAATGAATTTTCAGCACTAAAAAAAAGAAACTTCATTAACAGCTAAACTAAACGTTTCCAATGTATATTTCCACCTTTATATAGTGTAAAAAGACATCCTGAAGCCTGGGCAGTCATTAATTTGATTGTCCAATATTTCCCTTATGAGATAATGCCTCACATAGCAAATGTGTACAGTGCGAGCTGAAAATGCATTTTCAGCACTAAAAAAACAAACTTTTATAACAGCTAAACCAAACGTTTCCAATGTACATTTCCACCTTTATATAGTGTAAAAAGACATCCTGAAGCCTGGGCAGTCATTAATTTGATTGTCCAATATTTCCCTTATGAGATAATGCCTCTCATAGCAAATGTGTACAGCGCGAGCTGAAAATGCATTTACAGCACTAAAAAACCAAACTTTTATAACAGCTAAACCAAACGTTTCCAATGTACATTTCCACCTTTATATAGTGTAAAAAGGCATCCTGAAGCCTGGAAAGTCATTAATTTGATTGTCCAGTATTTCCTTCATGAGATATTGCAACACTTAGAAAAAGTGTACAGCGCCAGCAGACAATGAATTTTCAGCACTAAAAAAATGAAACTTCATTAACAGCTAAACTAAACGTTTCCAATGTAAATTTCCACCCTTATATAGTGTAAAAAGACATCCTGAAGCCTGGGCAGTCATTAATTTGATTGTCCAATATTTCCCTTATGAGATAATGCCTCTCATAGCAAATGTGTACAGCGCGAGCTGAAAATGCATTTACAGCACTAAAAAACCAAACTTTTATAACAGCTAAACCAAACGTTTCCAATGTAAATTTCCACCTTTATATAGTGTAGAAAGGCATCCTGAAGCCTGGAAAGTCATTAATTTGATTGTCCAGTATTTCCTTCATGAGATATTGCAACACTTAGAAAAAGTGTACAGCGCCAGCAGACAATGAATTTTCAGCACTAAAAAAACGAAACTTCATTAACAGCTAAACTAAACGTTTCCAATGTAAATTTCCACCTTTATATAGTGTAAAAAGACATCCTGAAGCCTGGGCAGCCATTAATTTGATTGTCCAATATTTCCCTTATGAGATAATGCCTCTCATAGCAAATGTGTACAGCGCGAGCTGAAAATGCATTTACAGCACTAAAAAACCAAACTTTTATAACAGCTAAACCAAACGTTTCCAATGTAAATTTCCACCTTTATATAGTGTAAAAAGACATCCTGAAGCCTGGGCAGTCATTAATTTGATTGTCCAATATTTCCCTTATGAGATAATGCCTCTCATAGCAAATGTGTACAGCGCGAGCTGAAAATGCATTTACAGCACTAAAAAACCAAACTTTTATAACAGCTAAACCAAACGTTTCCAATGTAAATTTCCACCTTTATATAGTGTAGAAAGGCATCCTGAAGCCTGGAAAGTCATTAATTTGATTGTCCAGTATTTCCTTCATGAGATATTGCAACACTTAGAAAAAGTGTACAGCGCCAGCAGACAATGAATTTTCAGCACTAAAAAAACGAAACTTCATTAACAGCTAAACCAAACGTTTCCAATGTAAATTTCCACATTTATAGAGTGTAAAAAGGCATCCTGAAGCCTGGGAAGTCATTAATTTGATTGTCCAGTATTTCCCTTATGAGATAATGCCTCACATAGCAAATGTGTACAGTGCGAGCTGAAAATGCATTTTCAGCACTAAAAAACCAAACTTTTATAACAGCTAAACCAAACGTTTCCAATGTAAATTTCCACCTTTATATAGTGTAAAAAGACATCCTGAAGCCTGGGCAGTCATTAATTAGATTGTCCAGTATTTCCCTTATGAGATAATGCCTCACATAGCAAATGTGTACAGCGCGAGCTGAAAATGCATTTTACAGCACTAAAAAACCAAACTTTTATAACAGCTAAACCAAACGTTTCCAATGTAAATTTCCACCTTTATATAGTGTAAAAAGACATCCTGAAGCCTGGGCAGTCATTAATTTGATTGTCCAATATTTCCCTTATGAGATAATGCCTCTCATAGCAAATGTGTACAGCGCGAGCTGAAAATGCATTTACAGCACTAAAAAACCAAACTTTTATAACAGCTAAACCAAACGTTTCCAATGTAAATTTCCACCTTTATATAGTGTAGAAAGGCATACTGAAGCCTGGAAAGTCATTAATTTGATTGTCCAGTATTTCCTTCATGAGATATTGCAACACTTAGAAAAAGTGTTCAGCGCCAGCAGACAATGAATTTTCAGCACTAAAAAAACGAAACTTCATTAACAGCTAAACTAAACGTTTCCAATGTATATTTCCACCTTTATATAGTGTAAAAAGACATCCTGAAGCCTGGGCAGTCATTAATTTGATTGTCCAATATTTCCCTTATGAGATAATGCCTCTCATAGCAAATGTGTACAGCGCGAGCTGAAAATGCATTTACAGCACTAAAAAACCAAACTTTTATAACAGCTAAACCAAACGTTTCAAATGTAAATTTCCACCTTTATATAGTGTAGAAAGGCATCCTGAAGCCTGGAAAGTCATTAATTTGATTGTCCAGTATTTCCTTCATGAGATATTGCAACACTTAGAAAAAGTGTACAGCGCCAGCAGACAATGAATTTTCAGCACTAAAAAAACGAAACTTCATTAACAGCTAAACCAAACGTTTCCAATGTAAATTTCCACATTTATAGAGTGTAAAAAGGCATCCTGAAGCCTGGGAAGTCATTAATTTGATTGTCCAGTATTTCCCTTATGAGATAATGCCTCACATAGCAAATGTGTACAGTGCGAGCTGAAAATGCATTTTCAGCACTAAAAAACCAAACTTTTATAACAGCTAAACCAAACGTTTCCAATGTACATTTCCACCTTTATATAGTGTAAAAAGACATCCTGAAGCCTGGGCAGTCATTAATTTGATTGTCCAGTATTTCCCTTTTGAGATAATGCCTCACATAGCAAATGTGGACAGTGCGAGCTGAAAATGCATTTTCAGCACTAAAAAAACCAAACTTTTATAACAGCTAAACCAAACGTTTCCAATGTAAATTTCCACCTTTATATAGTGTAAAAAGACATCCTGAAGCCTGGGCAGTCATTAATTTGATTGTCCAATATTTCCCTTATGAGATAATGCCTCTCATAGCAAATGTGTACAGCGCGAGCTGAAAATGCATTTACAGCAATAAAAAACCAAACTTTTATAACAGCTAAACCAAACGTTTCCAATGTAAATTTCCACCTTTATATAGTGTAGAAAGGCATCCTGAAGCCTGGAAAGTCATTAATTTGATTGTCCAGTATTTCCTTCATGAGATATTGCAACACTTAGAAAAAGTGTACAGCGCCAGCAGACAATGAATTTTCAGCACTAAAAAAAACGAAACTTCATTAACAGCTAAACTAAACGTTTCCAATGTAAATTTCCACCTTTATATAGTGTAAAAATACATCCTGAAGCCTGCGCAGTCATTAATTTGATTGTCCAATATTTCCCTTATGAGATAATGCCTCTCATAGCAAATGTGTACAGCGCGAGCTGAAAATGCATTTACAGCACTAAAAAACCAAACTTTTATAACAGCTAAACCAAACGTTTCCAATGTAAATTTCCACCTTTATATAGTGTAGAAAGGCATCCTGAAGCCTGGAAAGTCATTAATTTGATTGTCCAGTATTTCCTTCATGAGATATTGCAACACTTAGAAAAAGTGTACAGCGCCAGCAGACAATGAATTTTCAGCACTAAAAAAACGAAACTTCATTAACAGCTAAACCAAACGTTTCCAATGTAAAATTCCACATTTATAGAGTCCTGAAGCCTGGGAAGTCATTAATTTTATTGTCCAGTATTTCCCTTATGAGATAATGCCTCACATAGCAAATGTGTACAGTGCGAGCTGAAAATGCATTTACAGTTCTAAAAAACCAAACTTTTATAACAGCTAAACCAAACGTTTCCAATGTAAATTTCCACCTTTATATAGTGTAGAAAGGCATCCTGAAGCCTGGAAAGTCATTAATTTGATTGTCCAGTATTTCCTTCATGAGATATTGCAACACTTAGAAAAAGTGTACAGCGCCAGCAGACAATGAATTTTCAGCACTAAAAAAACGAAACTTCATTAACAGCTAAACCAAACGTTTCCAATGTAAATTTCCACATTTATAGAGTGTAAAAAGGCATCCTGAAGCCTGGGAAGTCATTAATTTGATTGTCCAGTATTTCCCTTATGAGATAATGCCTCACATAGCAAATGTGTACAGTGCGAGCTGAAAATGCATTTTCAGCACTAAAAAACCAAACTTTTATAACAGCTAAACCAAACGTTTCCAAAGTAAATTTCCACCTTTATATAGTGTAAAAAGACATCCTGAAGCCTGGGCAGTCATTAATTTGATTGTCCAGTATTTCCCTTATGAGATAATGCCTCACATAGCAAATGTGTACAGCGCGAGCTGAAAATGCATTTACAGCACTAAAAAACCAAACTTTTATAACAGCTAAACCAAACGTTTCCAATGTAAATTTCCACCTTTATATAGTGTAAAAAGACATCCTGAAGCCTGGGCAGTCATTAATTTGATTGTCCAATATTTCCCTTATGAGATAATGCCTCTCATAGCAAATGTGTACAGCGCGAGCTGAAAATGCATTTACAGCACTAAAAAACCAAACTTTTATAACAGCTAAACCAAACGTTTCCAATGTACATTTCCACCTTTATATAGTGTAAAAAGACATCCTGAAGCCTGGGCAGTCATTAATTTGATTGTCCAGTATTTCCCTTATGAGATAATGCCTCACATAGCAAATGTGGACAGTGCGAGCAGACAATGAATTTTCAGCACTAAAAAAACGAAACTTCATTAACAGCTAAACTAAACCTTTCCAATGTAAATTTCCACCCTTATATAGTGTAAAAAGACATCCTGAAGCCTGGGCAGTCATTAATTTGATTGTCCAATATTTCCCTTATGAGATAATGCCTCTCATAGCAAATGTGTACAGCGCGAGCTGAAAATGCATTTACAGCAATAAAAAACCAAACTTTTATAACAGCTAAACCAAACGTTTCCAATGTAAATTTCCACCTTTATATAGTGTAGGAAGGCATCCTGAAGCCTGGAAAGTCATTAATTTGATTGTCCAGTATTTCCTTCATGAGATATTGCAACACTTAGAAAAAGTGTACAGCGCCAGCAGACAATGAATTTTCAGCACTAAAAAAAAGAAACTTCATTAACAGCTAAACTAAACGTTTCCAATGTATATTTCCACCTTTATATAGTGTAAAAAGACATCCTGAAGCCTGGGCAGTCATTAATTTGATTGTCCAATATTTCCCTTATGAGATAATGCCTCTCATAGCAAATGTGTACAGCGCGAGCTGAAAATGCATTTACAGCACTAAAAAACCAAACTTTTATAACAGCTAAACCAAACGTTTCAAATGTCAATTTCCACCTTTATATAGTGTAGAAAGGCATCCTGAAGCCTGGAAAGTCATTAATTTGATTGTCCAGTATTTCCTTCATGAGATATTGCAACACTTAGAAAAAGTGTACAGCGCCAGCAGACAATGAATTTTCAGCACTAAAAAAACGAAACTTCATTAACAGCTAAACCAAACGTTTCCAATGTAAAATTCCACATTTATAGAGTGTAAAAAGGCATCCTGAAGCCTGGGAAGTCATTAATTTTATTGTCCAGTATTTCCCTTATGAGATAATGCCTCACATAGCAAATGTGTACAGTGCGAGCTGAAAATGCATTTACAGTTCTAAAAAACCAAACTTTTATAACAGCTAAACCAAACGTTTCCAATGTAAATTTCCACCTTTATATAGTGTAGAAAGGCATCCTGAAGCCTGGAAAGTCATTAATTTGATTGTCCAGTATTTCCTTCATGAGATATTGCAACACTTAGAAAAAGTGTACAGCGCCAGCAGACAATGAATTTTCAGCACTAAAAAAACGAAACTTCATTAACAGCTAAACCAAACGTTTCCAATGTAAATTTCCACATTTATAGAGTGTAAAAAGGCATCCTGAAGCCTGGGAAGTCATTAATTTGATTGTCCAGTATTTCCCTTATGAGATAATGCCTCACATAGCAAATGTGTACAGTGCGAGCTGAAAATGCATTTTCAGCACTAAAAAACCAAACTTTTATAACAGCTAAACCAAACGTTTCCAAAGTAAATTTCCACCTTTATATAGTGTAAAAAGACATCCTGAAGCCTGGGCAGTCATTAATTTGATTGTCCAGTATTTCCCTTATGAGATAATGCCTCACATAGCAAATGTGTACAGCGCGAGCTGAAAATGCATTTACAGCACTAAAAAACCAAACTTTTATAACAGCTAAACCAAACGTTTCCAATGTAAATTTCCACCTTTATATAGTGTAAAAAGACATCCTGAAGCCTGGGCAGTCATTAATTTGATTGTCCAATATTTCCCTTATGAGATAATGCCTCTCATAGCAAATGTGTACAGCGCGAGCTGAAAATGCATTTACAGCACTAAAAAACCAAACTTTTATAACAGCTAAACCAAACGTTTCCAATGTAAATTTCCACCTTTATATAGTGTAGAAAGGCATACTGAAGCCTGGAAAGTCATTAATTTGATTGTCCAGTATTTCCTTCATGAGATATTGCAACACTTAGAAAAAGTGTTCAGCGCCAGCAGACAATGAATTTTCAGCACTAAAAAAACGAAACTTCATTAACAGCTAAACTAAACGTTTCCAATGTATATTTCCACCTTTATATAGTGTAAAAACACATCCTGAAGCCTGGGCAGTCATTAATTTGATTGTCCAATATTTCCCTTATGAGATAATGCCTCTCATAGCAAATGTGTACAGCGCGAGCTGAAAATGCATTTACAGCACTAAAAAACCAAACTTTTATAACAGCTAAACCAAACGTTTCCAATGTAAATTTCCACCTTTATATAGTGTAGAAAGGCATCCTGAAGCCTGGAAAGTCATTAATTTGATTGTCCAGTATTTCCTTCATGAGATATTGCAACACTTAGAAAAAGTGTACAGCGCCAGCAGACAATGAATTTTCAGCACTAAAAAAACGAAACTTCATTAACAGCTAAACCAAACGTTTCCAATGTAAATTTCCACATTTATAGAGTGTAAAAAGGCATCCTGGAGCCTGGGAAGTCATTAATTTGATTGTCCAGTATTTCCCTTATGAGATAATGCCTCACATAGCAAATGTGTACAGTGCGAGCTGAAAATGCATTTTCAGCACTAAAAAACCAAACTTTTATAACAGCTAAACCAAACGTTTCCAATGTACATTTCCACCTTTATATAGTGTAAAAAGACATCCTGAAGCCTGGGCAGTCATTAATTTGATTGTCCAGTATTTCCCTTATGAGATAATGCCTCACATAGCAAATGTGGACAGTGCGAGCAGACAATGAATTTTCAGCACTAAAAAAACGAAACTTCATTAACAGCTAAACTAAACCTTTCCAATGTAAATTTCCACCCTTATATAGTGTAAAAAGACATCCTGAAGCCTGGGCAGTCATTAATTTGATTGTCCAATATTTCCCTTATGAGATAATGCCTCTCATAGCAAATGTGTACAGCGCGAGCTGAAAATGCATTTACAGCAATAAAAAACCAAACTTTTATAACAGCTAAACCAAACGTTTCCAATGTAAATTTCCACCTTTATATAGTGTAGAAAGGCATCCTGAAGCCTGGAAAGTCATTAATTTGATTGTCCAGTATTTCCTTCATGAGATATTGCAACACTTAGAAAAAGTGTACAGCGCCAGCAGACAATGAATTTTCAGCACTAAAAAAAACGAAACTTCATTAACAGCTAAACTAAACGTTTCCAATGTAAATTTCCACCTTTATATAGTGTAAAAAGACATCCTGAAGCCTGCGCAGTCATTAATTTGATTGTCCAATATTTCCCTTATGAGATAATGCCTCTCATAGCAAATGTGTACAGCGCGAGCTGAAAATGCATTTACGGCACTAAAAAACCAAACTTTTATAACAGCTAAACCAAACGTTTCCAATGTAAATTTCCACCTTTATATAGTGTAGAAAGGCATCCTGAAGCCTGGAAAGTCATTAATTTGATTGTCCAGTATTTCCTTCATGAGATATTGCAACACTTAGAAAAAGTGTACAGCGCCAGCAGACAATGAATTTTCAGCACTAAAAAAACGAAACTTCATTAACAGCTAAACTAAACGTTTCCAATGTAAATTTCCACCTTTATATAGTGTAGAAAGACATCATGAAGCCTGCGCAGTCATTAATTTGATTGTCCTAAAAAAACGAAACTTCATTAACAGCTAAACTAAACGTTTCCAATGTAAATTTCCACCCTTATATGGTGTAAAAAGACATCCTGAAGCCTGGGCAGTCATTAATTTGATTGTCCAATATTTCCCTTATGAGATAATGCCTCTCATAGCAAATGTGTACAGCGCGAGCTGAAAGTGCATTTACAGCACTAAAAAACCAAACTTTTATAACAGCTAAACCAAACGTTTCCAATGTAAATTTCCACCTTTATATAGTGTAGAAAGGCATCCTGAAGCCTGGAAAGTCATTAATTTGATTGTCCAGTATTTCCTTCATGAGATATTTCAACACTTAGAAAAAGTGTACAGCGCCAGCAGACAATGAATTTTCAGCACTAAAAAAACGAAACTTCATTAACAGCTAAACTAAACGTTTCCAATGTAAATTTCCACCCTTATATAGTGTAAAAAAACATCCTGAAGCCTGGGCAGTCATTAATTTGATTGTCCAATATTTCCCTTATGAGATAATGCCTCTCATAGCAAATGTGTACAGCGCGAGCTGAAAATGCATTTACAGCACTAAAAAACCAAACTTTTATAACAGCTAAACCAAACGTTTCCAATGTAAATTTCCACCTTTATATAGTGTAGAAAGGCATCCTGAAGCCTGGAAAGTCATTAATTTGATTGTCCAGTATTTCCTTCATGAGATATTGCAACACTTAGAAAAAGTGTACAGCGCCAGCAGACAATGAATTTTCAGCACTAAAAAAAACGAAACTTCATTAACAGCTAAACTAAACGTTTCCAATGTAAATTTCCACCTTTATATAGTGTAAAAAGACATCCTGAAGCCTGCGCAGTCATTAATTTGATTGTCCAATATTTCCCTTATGAGATAATGCCTCTCATAGCAAATGTGTACAGCGCGAGCTGAAAATGCATTTACAGCACTAAAAAACCAAACTTTTATAACAGCTAAACCAAACGTTTCCAATGTAAATTTCCACCTTTATATAGTGTAGAAAGGCATCCTGAAGCCTGGAAAGTCATTATTTGATTGTCCAGTATTTCCTTCATGAGATATTGCAAAACTTAGAAAAAGTGTACAGCGCCAGCAGACAATGAATTTTCAGCACTAAAAAAACGAAACTTCATTAACAGCTAAACCAAACGTTTCCAATGTAAATTTCCACATTTATAGAGTGTAAAAATGCATCCTGAAGCCTGGGAAGTCATTAATTTGATTGTCCATATTTCCCTTATGAGATAATGCCTCACATAGCAAATGTGTACAGTGCGAGCTGAAAATGCATTTTCAGCACTAAAAAACCAAACTTTTATAACAGCTAAACCAAACGTTTCCAATGTAAATTTCCACCTTTATATAGTGTAAAAAGACATCCTGAAGCCTGGGCAGTCATTAATTTGATTGTCCAATATTTCCCTTATGAGATAATGCCTCTCATAGCAAATGTGTACAGCGCGAGCTGAAAATGCATTTACAGCACTAAAAAACCAAACTTTTATAACAGCTAAACCAAACGTTTCCAATGTAAATTTCCACCTTTATATAGTGTAGAAAGGCATCCTGGAGCCTGGAAAGTCATTAATTTGATTGTCCAGTATTTCCTTCATGAGATATTGCAACACTTAGAAAAAGTGTACAGCGCCAGCAGACAATGAATTTTCAGCACTAAAAAAACGAAACTTCATTAACAGCTAAACCAAACGTTTCCAATGTAAATTTCCACATTTATAGAGTGTAAAAAGGCATCCTGAAGCCTGGGAAGTCATTAATTTGATTGTCCAGTATTTCCCTTATGAGATAATGCCTCACATAGCAAATGTGTACAGTGCGAGCTGAAAATGCATTTTCAGCACTAAAAAAACAAACTTTTATAACAGCTAAACCAAACGTTTCCAATGTAAATTTCCACCTTTATATAGTGTAAAAAGACATCCTGAAGCCTGGGCAGTCATTAATTTGATTGTCCAGTATTTCCCTTATGAGATAATGCCTCACATAGCAAATGTGTACAGCGCGAGCTGAAAATGCATTTACAGCACTAAAAAAACAAACTTTTATAACAGCTAAACCAAACGTTTCCAATGTAAATTTCCACCTTTATGTAGTGTAGAAAGGCATCCTGAAGCCTGGGCAGTCATTAATTTGATTGTCCAATATTTCCCTTATGAGATAATGCCTCTCATAGCAAATGTGTACAGCGCGAGCTGAAAATGCATTTACAGCACTAAAAAACCAAACTTTTATAACAGCTAAACCAAACGTTTCCAATGTAAATTTCCACCTTTATATAGTGTAGAAAGGCATCCTGAAGCCTGGAAAGTCATTAATTTGATTGTCCAGTATTTCCTACATGAGATATTGCAAAACTTAGAAAAAGTGTACAGCGCCAGCAGACAATGAATTTTCAGCACTAAAAAAACGAAACTTCATTAACAGCTAAACCAAACGTTTCCAATGTAAATTTCCACATTTATAGAGTGTAAAAAGGCATCCTGAAGCCTGGGAAGTAATTAATTTGATTGTCCAGTATTTCCCTTATGAGATAATGCCTCACATAGCAAATGTGTACAGTGCGAGCTGAAAATGCATTTTCAGCACTAAAAAAACAAACTTTTATAACACCTAAACCAAACGTTTCCAATGTAAATTTCCACCTTTATATAGTGTAAAAAGACATCCTGAAGCCTGGGCAGTCATTAATTTGGTTGTCCAATATTTCCCTTATGAGATAATGCCTCTCATAGCAAATGTGTACAGCGCGAGCTGAAAATGCATTTACAGCACTAAAAAACCAAACTTTTATAACAGCTAAACCAAACGTTTCCAATGTAAATTTCCACCTTTATATAGTGTAGAAAGGCATCCTGAAGCCTGGAAAGTCATTAATTTGATTGTCCAGTATTTCCTTCATGAGATATTGCAACACTTAGAAAAAGTGTACAGCGCCAGCAGACAATGAATTTTCAGCACTAAAAAAACGAAACTTCATTAACAGCTAAACCAAACGTTTCCAATGTAAATTTCCACATTTATAGAGTGTAAAAAGGCATCCTGAAGCCTGGGAAGTCATTAATTTGATTGTCCAGTATTTCCCTTATGAGATAATGCCTCACATAGCAAATGTGTACAGTGCGAGCTGAAAATGCATTTTCAGCACTAAAAAACCAAACTTTTATAACAGCTAAACCAAACGTTTCCAAAGTAAATTTCCACCTTTATATAGTGTAAAAAGACATCCTGAAGCCTGGGCAGTCATTAATTTGATTGTCCAGTATTTCCCTTATGAGATAATGCCTCACATAGCAAATGTGTACAGCGCGAGCTGAAAATGCATTTACAGCACTAAAAAACCAAACTTTTATAACAGCTAAACCAAACGTTTCCAATGTAAATTTCCACCTTTATATAGTGTAAAAAGACTTCCTGAAGCCTGGGCAGTCATTAATTTGATTGTCCAATATTTCCCTTATGAGATAATGCCTCTCATAGCAAATGTGTACAGCGCGAGCTGAAAATGCATTTACAGCACTAAAAAACCAAACTTTTATAACAGCTAAACCAAACGTTTCCAATGTACATTTCCACCTTTATATAGTGTAAAAAGACATCCTGAAGCCTGGGCAGTCATTAATTTGATTGTCCAGTATTTCCCTTATGAGATAATGCCTCACATAGCAAATGTGGACAGTGCGAGCAGACAATGAATTTTCAGCACTAAAAAAACGAAACTTCATTAACAGCTAAACTAAACCTTTCCAATGTAAATTTCCACCCTTATATAGTGTAAAAAGACATCCTGAAGCCTGGGCAGTCATTAATTTGATTGTCCAATATTTCCCTTATGAGATAATGCCTCTCATAGCAAATGTGTACAGCGCGAGCTGAAAATGCATTTACAGCAATAAAAAACCAAACTTTTATAACAGCTAAACCAAACGTTTCCAATGTAAATTTCCACCTTTATATAGTGTAGAAAGGCATCCTGAAGCCTGGAAAGTCATTAATTTGATTGTCCAGTATTTCCTTCATGAGATATTGCAACACTTAGAAAAAGTGTACAGCGCCAGCAGACAATGAATTTTCAGCACTAAAAAAAAGAAACTTCATTAACAGCTAAACTAAACGTTTCCAATGTATATTTCCACCTTTATATAGTGTAAAAAGACATCCTGAAGCCTGGGCAGTCATTAATTTGATTGTCCAATATTTCCCTTATGAGATAATGCCTCACATAGCAAATGTGTACAGTGCGAGCTGAAAATGCATTTTCAGCACTAAAAAAACAAACTTTTATAACAGCTAAACCAAACGTTTCCAATGTACATTTCCACCTTTATATAGTGTAAAAAGACATCCTGAAGCCTGGGCAGTCATTAATTTGATTGTCCAATATTTCCCTTATGAGATAATGCCTCTCATAGCAAATGTGTACAGCGCGAGCTGAAAATGCATTTACAGCACTAAAAAACCAAACTTTTATAACAGCTAAACCAAACGTTTCCAATGTACATTTCCACCTTTATATAGTGTAAAAAGGCATCCTGAAGCCTGGAAAGTCATTAATTTGATTGTCCAGTATTTCCTTCATGAGATATTGCAACACTTAGAAAAAGTGTACAGCGCCAGCAGACAATGAATTTTCAGCACTAAAAAAATGAAACTTCATTAACAGCTAAACTAAACGTTTCCAATGTAAATTTCCACCCTTATATAGTGTAAAAAGACATCCTGAAGCCTGGGCAGTCATTAATTTGATTGTCCAATATTTCCCTTATGAGATAATGCCTCTCATAGCAAATGTGTACAGCGCGAGCTGAAAATGCATTTACAGCACTAAAAAACCAAACTTTTATAACAGCTAAACCAAACGTTTCCAATGTAAATTTCCACCTTTATATAGTGTAGAAAGGCATCCTGAAGCCTGGAAAGTCATTAATTTGATTGTCCAGTATTTCCTTCATGAGATATTGCAACACTTAGAAAAAGTGTACAGCGCCAGCAGACAATGAATTTTCAGCACTAAAAAAACGAAACTTCATTAACAGCTAAACTAAACGTTTCCAATGTAAATTTCCACCTTTATATAGTGTAAAAAGACATCCTGAAGCCTGGGCAGCCATTAATTTGATTGTCCAATATTTCCCTTATGAGATAATGCCTCTCATAGCAAATGTGTACAGCGCGAGCTGAAAATGCATTTACAGCACTAAAAAACCAAACTTTTATAACAGCTAAACCAAACGTTTCCAATGTAAATTTCCACCTTTATATAGTGTAAAAAGACATCCTGAAGCCTGGGCAGTCATTAATTTGATTGTCCAATATTTCCCTTATGAGATAATGCCTCTCATAGCAAATGTGTACAGCGCGAGCTGAAAATGCATTTACAGCACTAAAAAACCAAACTTTTATAACAGCTAAACCAAACGTTTCCAATGTAAATTTCCACCTTTATATAGTGTAGAAAGGCATCCTGAAGCCTGGAAAGTCATTAATTTGATTGTCCAGTATTTCCTTCATGAGATATTGCAACACTTAGAAAAAGTGTACAGCGCCAGCAGACAATGAATTTTCAGCACTAAAAAAACGAAACTTCATTAACAGCTAAACCAAACGTTTCCAATGTAAATTTCCACATTTATAGAGTGTAAAAAGGCATCCTGAAGCCTGGGAAGTCATTAATTTGATTGTCCAGTATTTCCCTTATGAGATAATGCCTCACATAGCAAATGTGTACAGTGCGAGCTGAAAATGCATTTTCAGCACTAAAAAACCAAACTTTTATAACAGCTAAACCAAACGTTTCCAATGTAAATTTCCACCTTTATATAGTGTAAAAAGACATCCTGAAGCCTGGGCAGTCATTAATTAGATTGTCCAGTATTTCCCTTATGAGATAATGCCTCACATAGCAAATGTGTACAGCGCGAGCTGAAAATGCATTTTACAGCACTAAAAAACCAAACTTTTATAACAGCTAAACCAAACGTTTCCAATGTAAATTTCCACCTTTATATAGTGTAAAAAGACATCCTGAAGCCTGGGCAGTCATTAATTTGATTGTCCAATATTTCCCTTATGAGATAATGCCTCTCATAGCAAATGTGTACAGCGCGAGCTGAAAATGCATTTACAGCACTAAAAAACCAAACTTTTATAACAGCTAAACCAAACGTTTCCAATGTAAATTTCCACCTTTATATAGTGTAGAAAGGCATACTGAAGCCTGGAAAGTCATTAATTTGATTGTCCAGTATTTCCTTCATGAGATATTGCAACACTTAGAAAAAGTGTTCAGCGCCAGCAGACAATGAATTTTCAGCACTAAAAAAACGAAACTTCATTAACAGCTAAACTAAACGTTTCCAATGTATATTTCCACCTTTATATAGTGTAAAAAGACATCCTGAAGCCTGGGCAGTCATTAATTTGATTGTCCAATATTTCCCTTATGAGATAATGCCTCTCATAGCAAATGTGTACAGCGCGAGCTGAAAATGCATTTACAGCACTAAAAAACCAAACTTTTATAACAGCTAAACCAAACGTTTCAAATGTAAATTTCCACCTTTATATAGTGTAGAAAGGCATCCTGAAGCCTGGAAAGTCATTAATTTGATTGTCCAGTATTTCCTTCATGAGATATTGCAACACTTAGAAAAAGTGTACAGCGCCAGCAGACAATGAATTTTCAGCACTAAAAAAACGAAACTTCATTAACAGCTAAACCAAACGTTTCCAATGTAAATTTCCACATTTATAGAGTGTAAAAAGGCATCCTGAAGCCTGGGAAGTCATTAATTTGATTGTCCAGTATTTCCCTTATGAGATAATGCCTCACATAGCAAATGTGTACAGTGCGAGCTGAAAATGCATTTTCAGCACTAAAAAACCAAACTTTTATAACAGCTAAACCAAACGTTTCCAATGTACATTTCCACCTTTATATAGTGTAAAAAGACATCCTGAAGCCTGGGCAGTCATTAATTTGATTGTCCAGTATTTCCCTTTTGAGATAATGCCTCACATAGCAAATGTGGACAGTGCGAGCTGAAAATGCATTTTCAGCACTAAAAAAACCAAACTTTTATAACAGCTAAACCAAACGTTTCCAATGTAAATTTCCACCTTTATATAGTGTAAAAAGACATCCTGAAGCCTGGGCAGTCATTAATTTGATTGTCCAATATTTCCCTTATGAGATAATGCCTCTCATAGCAAATGTGTACAGCGCGAGCTGAAAATGCATTTACAGCAATAAAAAACCAAACTTTTATAACAGCTAAACCAAACGTTTCCAATGTAAATTTCCACCTTTATATAGTGTAGAAAGGCATCCTGAAGCCTGGAAAGTCATTAATTTGATTGTCCAGTATTTCCTTCATGAGATATTGCAACACTTAGAAAAAGTGTACAGCGCCAGCAGACAATGAATTTTCAGCACTAAAAAAAACGAAACTTCATTAACAGCTAAACTAAACGTTTCCAATGTAAATTTCCACCTTTATATAGTGTAAAAATACATCCTGAAGCCTGCGCAGTCATTAATTTGATTGTCCAATATTTCCCTTATGAGATAATGCCTCTCATAGCAAATGTGTACAGCGCGAGCTGAAAATGCATTTACAGCACTAAAAAACCAAACTTTTATAACAGCTAAACCAAACGTTTCCAATGTAAATTTCCACCTTTATATAGTGTAGAAAGGCATCCTGAAGCCTGGAAAGTCATTAATTTGATTGTCCAGTATTTCCTTCATGAGATATTGCAACACTTAGAAAAAGTGTACAGCGCCAGCAGACAATGAATTTTCAGCACTAAAAAAACGAAACTTCATTAACAGCTAAACCAAACGTTTCCAATGTAAAATTCCACATTTATAGAGTCCTGAAGCCTGGGAAGTCATTAATTTTATTGTCCAGTATTTCCCTTATGAGATAATGCCTCACATAGCAAATGTGTACAGTGCGAGCTGAAAATGCATTTACAGTTCTAAAAAACCAAACTTTTATAACAGCTAAACCAAACGTTTCCAATGTAAATTTCCACCTTTATATAGTGTAGAAAGGCATCCTGAAGCCTGGAAAGTCATTAATTTGATTGTCCAGTATTTCCTTCATGAGATATTGCAACACTTAGAAAAAGTGTACAGCGCCAGCAGACAATGAATTTTCAGCACTAAAAAAACGAAACTTCATTAACAGCTAAACCAAACGTTTCCAATGTAAATTTCCACATTTATAGAGTGTAAAAAGGCATCCTGAAGCCTGGGAAGTCATTAATTTGATTGTCCAGTATTTCCCTTATGAGATAATGCCTCACATAGCAAATGTGTACAGTGCGAGCTGAAAATGCATTTTCAGCACTAAAAAACCAAACTTTTATAACAGCTAAACCAAACGTTTCCAAAGTAAATTTCCACCTTTATATAGTGTAAAAAGACATCCTGAAGCCTGGGCAGTCATTAATTTGATTGTCCAGTATTTCCCTTATGAGATAATGCCTCACATAGCAAATGTGTACAGCGCGAGCTGAAAATGCATTTACAGCACTAAAAAACCAAACTTTTATAACAGCTAAACCAAACGTTTCCAATGTAAATTTCCACCTTTATATAGTGTAAAAAGACATCCTGAAGCCTGGGCAGTCATTAATTTGATTGTCCAATATTTCCCTTATGAGATAATGCCTCTCATAGCAAATGTGTACAGCGCGAGCTGAAAATGCATTTACAGCACTAAAAAACCAAACTTTTATAACAGCTAAACCAAACGTTTCCAATGTACATTTCCACCTTTATATAGTGTAAAAAGACATCCTGAAGCCTGGGCAGTCATTAATTTGATTGTCCAGTATTTCCCTTATGAGATAATGCCTCACATAGCAAATGTGGACAGTGCGAGCAGACAATGAATTTTCAGCACTAAAAAAACGAAACTTCATTAACAGCTAAACTAAACCTTTCCAATGTAAATTTCCACCCTTATATAGTGTAAAAAGACATCCTGAAGCCTGGGCAGTCATTAATTTGATTGTCCAATATTTCCCTTATGAGATAATGCCTCTCATAGCAAATGTGTACAGCGCGAGCTGAAAATGCATTTACAGCAATAAAAAACCAAACTTTTATAACAGCTAAACCAAACGTTTCCAATGTAAATTTCCACCTTTATATAGTGTAGGAAGGCATCCTGAAGCCTGGAAAGTCATTAATTTGATTGTCCAGTATTTCCTTCATGAGATATTGCAACACTTAGAAAAAGTGTACAGCGCCAGCAGACAATGAATTTTCAGCACTAAAAAAAAGAAACTTCATTAACAGCTAAACTAAACGTTTCCAATGTATATTTCCACCTTTATATAGTGTAAAAAGACATCCTGAAGCCTGGGCAGTCATTAATTTGATTGTCCAATATTTCCCTTATGAGATAATGCCTCTCATAGCAAATGTGTACAGCGCGAGCTGAAAATGCATTTACAGCACTAAAAAACCAAACTTTTATAACAGCTAAACCAAACGTTTCAAATGTCAATTTCCACCTTTATATAGTGTAGAAAGGCATCCTGAAGCCTGGAAAGTCATTAATTTGATTGTCCAGTATTTCCTTCATGAGATATTGCAACACTTAGAAAAAGTGTACAGCGCCAGCAGACAATGAATTTTCAGCACTAAAAAAACGAAACTTCATTAACAGCTAAACCAAACGTTTCCAATGTAAAATTCCACATTTATAGAGTGTAAAAAGGCATCCTGAAGCCTGGGAAGTCATTAATTTTATTGTCCAGTATTTCCCTTATGAGATAATGCCTCACATAGCAAATGTGTACAGTGCGAGCTGAAAATGCATTTACAGTTCTAAAAAACCAAACTTTTATAACAGCTAAACCAAACGTTTCCAATGTAAATTTCCACCTTTATATAGTGTAGAAAGGCATCCTGAAGCCTGGAAAGTCATTAATTTGATTGTCCAGTATTTCCTTCATGAGATATTGCAACACTTAGAAAAAGTGTACAGCGCCAGCAGACAATGAATTTTCAGCACTAAAAAAACGAAACTTCATTAACAGCTAAACCAAACGTTTCCAATGTAAATTTCCACATTTATAGAGTGTAAAAAGGCATCCTGAAGCCTGGGAAGTCATTAATTTGATTGTCCAGTATTTCCCTTATGAGATAATGCCTCACATAGCAAATGTGTACAGTGCGAGCTGAAAATGCATTTTCAGCACTAAAAAACCAAACTTTTATAACAGCTAAACCAAACGTTTCCAAAGTAAATTTCCACCTTTATATAGTGTAAAAAGACATCCTGAAGCCTGGGCAGTCATTAATTTGATTGTCCAGTATTTCCCTTATGAGATAATGCCTCACATAGCAAATGTGTACAGCGCGAGCTGAAAATGCATTTACAGCACTAAAAAACCAAACTTTTATAACAGCTAAACCAAACGTTTCCAATGTAAATTTCCACCTTTATATAGTGTAAAAAGACATCCTGAAGCCTGGGCAGTCATTAATTTGATTGTCCAATATTTCCCTTATGAGATAATGCCTCTCATAGCAAATGTGTACAGCGCGAGCTGAAAATGCATTTACAGCACTAAAAAACCAAACTTTTATAACAGCTAAACCAAACGTTTCCAATGTAAATTTCCACCTTTATATAGTGTAGAAAGGCATACTGAAGCCTGGAAAGTCATTAATTTGATTGTCCAGTATTTCCTTCATGAGATATTGCAACACTTAGAAAAAGTGTTCAGCGCCAGCAGACAATGAATTTTCAGCACTAAAAAAACGAAACTTCATTAACAGCTAAACTAAACGTTTCCAATGTATATTTCCACCTTTATATAGTGTAAAAACACATCCTGAAGCCTGGGCAGTCATTAATTTGATTGTCCAATATTTCCCTTATGAGATAATGCCTCTCATAGCAAATGTGTACAGCGCGAGCTGAAAATGCATTTACAGCACTAAAAAACCAAACTTTTATAACAGCTAAACCAAACGTTTCCAATGTAAATTTCCACCTTTATATAGTGTAGAAAGGCATCCTGAAGCCTGGAAAGTCATTAATTTGATTGTCCAGTATTTCCTTCATGAGATATTGCAACACTTAGAAAAAGTGTACAGCGCCAGCAGACAATGAATTTTCAGCACTAAAAAAACGAAACTTCATTAACAGCTAAACCAAACGTTTCCAATGTAAATTTCCACATTTATAGAGTGTAAAAAGGCATCCTGGAGCCTGGGAAGTCATTAATTTGATTGTCCAGTATTTCCCTTATGAGATAATGCCTCACATAGCAAATGTGTACAGTGCGAGCTGAAAATGCATTTTCAGCACTAAAAAACCAAACTTTTATAACAGCTAAACCAAACGTTTCCAATGTACATTTCCACCTTTATATAGTGTAAAAAGACATCCTGAAGCCTGGGCAGTCATTAATTTGATTGTCCAGTATTTCCCTTATGAGATAATGCCTCACATAGCAAATGTGGACAGTGCGAGCAGACAATGAATTTTCAGCACTAAAAAAACGAAACTTCATTAACAGCTAAACTAAACCTTTCCAATGTAAATTTCCACCCTTATATAGTGTAAAAAGACATCCTGAAGCCTGGGCAGTCATTAATTTGATTGTCCAATATTTCCCTTATGAGATAATGCCTC
The DNA here is from genome assembly GCF_059441095.1 of Idiotropiscis lumnitzeri. Taxonomy (NCBI): domain Eukaryota; kingdom Metazoa; phylum Chordata; class Actinopteri; order Syngnathiformes; family Syngnathidae; genus Idiotropiscis; species Idiotropiscis lumnitzeri. The sequence continues at coordinate 288,238 of NW_028283703.1, forward strand.
TCATAGCAAATGTGTACAGCGCGAGCTGAAAATGCATTTACAGCAATAAAAAACCAAACTTTTATAACAGCTAAACCAAACGTTTCCAATGTAAATTTCCACCTTTATATAGTGTAGAAAGGCATCCTGAAGCCTGGAAAGTCATTAATTTGATTGTCCAGTATTTCCTTCATGAGATATTGCAACACTTAGAAAAAGTGTACAGCGCCAGCAGACAATGAATTTTCAGCACTAAAAAAAACGAAACTTCATTAACAGCTAAACTAAACGTTTCCAATGTAAATTTCCACCTTTATATAGTGTAAAAAGACATCCTGAAGCCTGCGCAGTCATTAATTTGATTGTCCAATATTTCCCTTATGAGATAATGCCTCTCATAGCAAATGTGTACAGCGCGAGCTGAAAATGCATTTACGGCACTAAAAAACCAAACTTTTATAACAGCTAAACCAAACGTTTCCAATGTAAATTTCCACCTTTATATAGTGTAGAAAGGCATCCTGAAGCCTGGAAAGTCATTAATTTGATTGTCCAGTATTTCCTTCATGAGATATTGCAACACTTAGAAAAAGTGTACAGCGCCAGCAGACAATGAATTTTCAGCACTAAAAAAACGAAACTTCATTAACAGCTAAACTAAACGTTTCCAATGTAAATTTCCACCTTTATATAGTGTAGAAAGACATCATGAAGCCTGCGCAGTCATTAATTTGATTGTCCTAAAAAAACGAAACTTCATTAACAGCTAAACTAAACGTTTCCAATGTAAATTTCCACCCTTATATGGTGTAAAAAGACATCCTGAAGCCTGGGCAGTCATTAATTTGATTGTCCAATATTTCCCTTATGAGATAATGCCTCTCATAGCAAATGTGTACAGCGCGAGCTGAAAGTGCATTTACAGCACTAAAAAACCAAACTTTTATAACAGCTAAACCAAACGTTTCCAATGTAAATTTCCACCTTTATATAGTGTAGAAAGGCATCCTGAAGCCTGGAAAGTCATTAATTTGATTGTCCAGTATTTCCTTCATGAGATATTTCAACACTTAGAAAAAGTGTACAGCGCCAGCAGACAATGAATTTTCAGCACTAAAAAAACGAAACTTCATTAACAGCTAAACTAAACGTTTCCAATGTAAATTTCCACCCTTATATAGTGTAAAAAAACATCCTGAAGCCTGGGCAGTCATTAATTTGATTGTCCAATATTTCCCTTATGAGATAATGCCTCTCATAGCAAATGTGTACAGCGCGAGCTGAAAATGCATTTACAGCACTAAAAAACCAAACTTTTATAACAGCTAAACCAAACGTTTCCAATGTAAATTTCCACCTTTATATAGTGTAGAAAGGCATCCTGAAGCCTGGAAAGTCATTAATTTGATTGTCCAGTATTTCCTTCATGAGATATTGCAACACTTAGAAAAAGTGTACAGCGCCAGCAGACAATGAATTTTCAGCACTAAAAAAAACGAAACTTCATTAACAGCTAAACTAAACGTTTCCAATGTAAATTTCCACCTTTATATAGTGTAAAAAGACATCCTGAAGCCTGCGCAGTCATTAATTTGATTGTCCAATATTTCCCTTATGAGATAATGCCTCTCATAGCAAATGTGTACAGCGCGAGCTGAAAATGCATTTACAGCACTAAAAAACCAAACTTTTATAACAGCTAAACCAAACGTTTCCAATGTAAATTTCCACCTTTATATAGTGTAGAAAGGCATCCTGAAGCCTGGAAAGTCATTATTTGATTGTCCAGTATTTCCTTCATGAGATATTGCAAAACTTAGAAAAAGTGTACAGCGCCAGCAGACAATGAATTTTCAGCACTAAAAAAACGAAACTTCATTAACAGCTAAACCAAACGTTTCCAATGTAAATTTCCACATTTATAGAGTGTAAAAATGCATCCTGAAGCCTGGGAAGTCATTAATTTGATTGTCCATATTTCCCTTATGAGATAATGCCTCACATAGCAAATGTGTACAGTGCGAGCTGAAAATGCATTTTCAGCACTAAAAAACCAAACTTTTATAACAGCTAAACCAAACGTTTCCAATGTAAATTTCCACCTTTATATAGTGTAAAAAGACATCCTGAAGCCTGGGCAGTCATTAATTTGATTGTCCAATATTTCCCTTATGAGATAATGCCTCTCATAGCAAATGTGTACAGCGCGAGCTGAAAATGCATTTACAGCACTAAAAAACCAAACTTTTATAACAGCTAAACCAAACGTTTCCAATGTAAATTTCCACCTTTATATAGTGTAGAAAGGCATCCTGGAGCCTGGAAAGTCATTAATTTGATTGTCCAGTATTTCCTTCATGAGATATTGCAACACTTAGAAAAAGTGTACAGCGCCAGCAGACAATGAATTTTCAGCACTAAAAAAACGAAACTTCATTAACAGCTAAACCAAACGTTTCCAATGTAAATTTCCACATTTATAGAGTGTAAAAAGGCATCCTGAAGCCTGGGAAGTCATTAATTTGATTGTCCAGTATTTCCCTTATGAGATAATGCCTCACATAGCAAATGTGTACAGTGCGAGCTGAAAATGCATTTTCAGCACTAAAAAAACAAACTTTTATAACAGCTAAACCAAACGTTTCCAATGTAAATTTCCACCTTTATATAGTGTAAAAAGACATCCTGAAGCCTGGGCAGTCATTAATTTGATTGTCCAGTATTTCCCTTATGAGATAATGCCTCACATAGCAAATGTGTACAGCGCGAGCTGAAAATGCATTTACAGCACTAAAAAAACAAACTTTTATAACAGCTAAACCAAACGTTTCCAATGTAAATTTCCACCTTTATGTAGTGTAGAAAGGCATCCTGAAGCCTGGGCAGTCATTAATTTGATTGTCCAATATTTCCCTTATGAGATAATGCCTCTCATAGCAAATGTGTACAGCGCGAGCTGAAAATGCATTTACAGCACTAAAAAACCAAACTTTTATAACAGCTAAACCAAACGTTTCCAATGTAAATTTCCACCTTTATATAGTGTAGAAAGGCATCCTGAAGCCTGGAAAGTCATTAATTTGATTGTCCAGTATTTCCTACATGAGATATTGCAAAACTTAGAAAAAGTGTACAGCGCCAGCAGACAATGAATTTTCAGCACTAAAAAAACGAAACTTCATTAACAGCTAAACCAAACGTTTCCAATGTAAATTTCCACATTTATAGAGTGTAAAAAGGCATCCTGAAGCCTGGGAAGTAATTAATTTGATTGTCCAGTATTTCCCTTATGAGATAATGCCTCACATAGCAAATGTGTACAGTGCGAGCTGAAAATGCATTTTCAGCACTAAAAAAACAAACTTTTATAACACCTAAACCAAACGTTTCCAATGTAAATTTCCACCTTTATATAGTGTAAAAAGACATCCTGAAGCCTGGGCAGTCATTAATTTGGTTGTCCAATATTTCCCTTATGAGATAATGCCTCTCATAGCAAATGTGTACAGCGCGAGCTGAAAATGCATTTACAGCACTAAAAAACCAAACTTTTATAACAGCTAAACCAAACGTTTCCAATGTAAATTTCCACCTTTATATAGTGTAGAAAGGCATCATGAAGCCTGGAAAGTCATTAATTTGATTGTCCAGTATTTCCTTCATGAGATATTGCAACATTTAGAAAAAGTGTACAGCGCCAGCAGACAATGAATTTTCAGCACTAAAAAAACGAAACTTCATTAACAGCTAAACTAAACGTTTCCAATGTAAATTTCCACCTTTATATAGTGTAAAAAGACATCCTGAAGCCCGGGCAGCCATTAATTTGATTGTCCAATATTTCCCTTATGAGATAATGCCTCTCATAGCAAATGTGTACAGCGCGAGCTGAAAATGCATTTACAGCACTAAAAAACCAAACTTTTATAACAGCTAAACCAAACGTTTCCAATGCAAATTTCCACCTTTATATAGTGTAAAAAGACATCCTGAAGCCTGGGCAGTCATTAATTTGATTGTCCAATATTTCCCTTATGAGATAATGCCTCTCATAGCAAATGTGTACAGCGCGAGCTGAAAATGCATTTACAGCACTAAAAAACCAAACTTTTATAACAGCTAAACCAAACGTTTCCAATGTAAATTTCCACCTTTATATAGTGTAGAAAGGCATCCTGAAGCCTGGAAAGTCATTAATTTGATTGTCCAGTATTTCCTTCATGAGATATTGCAACACTTAGAAAAGGTGTACAGCGCCAGCAGACAATGAATTTTCAGCACTAAAAAAACGAAACTTCATTAACAGCTAAACCAAACGTTTCCAATGTAAATTTCCACATTTATAGAGTGTAAAAAGGCATCCTGAAGCCTGGGAAGTCATTAATTTGATTGTCCAGTATTTCCCTTATGAGATAATGCCTCACATAGCAAATGTGTACAGTGCGAGCTGAAAATGCATTTACAGCACTAAAAAACCAAACTTTTATAACAGCTAAACCAAACGTTTCCAATGTAAATTTCCACCTTTATATAGTGTAGAAAGGCATCCTGAAGCCTGGAAAGTCATTGATTTGATTGTCCAGTATTTCCTTCATGAGATATTGCAACACTTAGAAAAAGTGTACAGCGCCAGCAGACAATGAATTTTCAGCACTAAAAAAACGAAACTTCATTAACAGCTAAACTAAACGTTTCCAATGTAAATTTCCAACTTTATATAGAGTAAAAAGACATCCTGAAGCCTGGGCAGCCATTAATTTGATTGTCCAATATTTCCCTTATGAGATAATGCCTCTCATAGCAAATGTGTACAGCGCGAGCTGAAAATGCATTTTCAGCACTAAAAAAACCAAACTTTTATAACAGCTAAACCAAACGTTTCCAATGTAAATTTCCACCTTTATATAGTGTAAAAAGACATCCTGAAGCCTGGGCAGTCATTAATTTGATTGTCCAGTATTTCCCTTATGAGATAATGCCTCACATAGCAAATGTGTACAGCGCCGGCAGACAATGAATTTTCAGCACTAAAAAAACGAAACTTCATTAACAGCTAAACCAAACGTTTCCAATGTAAATTTCCACATTTATAGAGTGTAAAAAGGCATCCTGAAGCCTGGGAAGTCATTAATTTGATTGTCCAGTATTTCCCTTATGAGATAATGCCTCACATAGCAAATGTGTACAGTGCGAGCTGAAAATGCATTTACAGCACTAAAAAAACAAACTTTTATAACAGCTAAACCAAACGTTTCCAATGTAAATTTCCACCTTTATATAGTGTAGAAAGGCATCCTGAAGCCTGGAAAGTCATTGATTTGATTGTCCAGTATTTCCTTCATGAGATATTGCAACACTTAGAAAAAGTGTACAGCGCCAGCAGACAATGAATTTTCAGCACTAAAAAAACGAAACTTCATTAACAGCTAAACTAAACGTTTCCAATGTAAATTTCCAACTTTATATAGAGTAAAAAGACATCCTGAAGCCTGGGCAGCCATTAATTTGATTGTCCAATATTTCCCTTATGAGATAATGCCTCTCATAGCAAATGTGTACAGCGCGAGCTGAAAATGCATTTACAGCACTAAAAAAACAAACTTTTATAACAGCTAAACCAAACGTTTCCAATGTAAATTTCCACCTTTATATAGTGTAAAAAGACATCCTGAAGCCTGGGCAGTCATTAATTTGATTGTCCAATATTTCCCTTATGAGATAATGCCTCTCATAGCAAATGTGTACAGCGCGAGCTGAAAATGCATTTACAGCACTAAAAAACCAAACTTTTATAACAGCTAAACCAAACGTTTCCAATGTACATTTCCACCTTTATATAGTGTAGAAAGGCATCCTGAAGCCTGGAAAGTCATTAATTTGATTGTCCAGTATTTCCTTCATGAGATATTGCAACACTTAGAAAAAGTGTACAGCGCCAGCAGACAATGAATTTTCAGCACTAAAAAAACGAAACTTCATTAACAGCTAAACCAAACGTTTCCAATGTAAATTTCCACATTTATAGAGTGTAAAAAGGCATCCTGAAGCCTGGGCAGTCATTAATTTGATTGTCCAATATTTCCCTTTTGAGATAATGCCTCTCATAGCAAATGTGTACAGCGCGAGCTGAAAATGCATTTACAGCACTAAAAAACCAAACTTTTATAACAGCTAAACCAAACGTTTCCAATGTACATTTCCACCTTTATATAGTGTAGAAAGGCATCCTGAAGCCTGGAAAGTCATTAATTTGATTGTCCAGTATTTCCTTCATGAGATATTGCAACACTTAGAAAAAGTGTACAGCGCCAGCAGACAATGAATTTTCAGCACTAAAAAAACGAAACTTCATTAACAGCTAAACTAAACGTTTCCAATGTAAATTTCCACCCTTATATAGTGTAAAAAGACATCCTGAAGCCTGGGCAGTCATTAATTTGATTGTCCAATATTTCCCTTATGAGATAATGCCTCTCATAGCAAATGTGTACAGCGCGAGCTGAAAATGCATTTACAGCACTAAAAAACCAAACTTTTATAACAGCTAAACCAAACGTTTCCAATGTAAATTTCCACCTTTATATAGTGTAGAAAGGCATCCTGAAGCCTGGAAAGTCATTAATTTGATTGTCCAGTATTTCCTTCATGAGATATTGCAACACTTAGAAAAAGTGTACAGCGCCAGCAGACAATGAATTTTCAGCACTAAAAAAACGAAACTTCATTAACAGCTAAACCAAACGTTTCCAATGTAAATTTCCACATTTATAGAGTGTAAAAAGGCATCCTGAAGCCTGGGAAGTCATTAATTTGATTGTCCAATATTTCCCTTATGAGATAATGCCTCACATAGCAAATGTGTACAGTGCGAGCTGAAAATGCATTTACAGTTCTAAAAAACCAAACTTTTATAACAGCTAAACCAAACGTTTCCAATGTAAATTTCCACCTTTATATAGTGTAGAAAGGCATCCTGAAGCCTGGAAAGTCATTAATTTGATTGTCCAGTATTTCCTTCATGAGATATTGCAACACTTAGAAAAAGTGTACAGCGCCAGCAGACAATGAATTTTCAGCACTAAAAAAACGAAACTTCATTAACAGCTAAACCAAACGTTTCCAATGTAAATTTCCACATTTATAGAGTGTTAAAAGGCATCCTGAAGCCTGGGAAGTCATTAATTTGATTGTCCAGTATTTCCCTTATGAGATAATGCCTCACATAGCAAATGTGTACAGTGCGAGCTGAAAATGCATTTTCAGCACTAAAAAAACAAACTTTTATAACAGCTAAACCAAACGTTTCCAATGTACATTTCCACCTTTATATAGTGTAAAAAGACATCCTGAAGCCTGGGCAGTCATTAATTTGATTGTCCAGTATTTCCCTTTTGAGATAATGCCTCACATAGCAAATGTGGACAGTGCGAGCTGAAAATGCATTTTCAGCACTAAAAAAACCAAACTTTTATAACAGCTAAACCAAACGTTTCCAATGTAAATTTCCACCTTTATATAGTGTAAAAAGACATCCTGAAGCCTGGGCAGTCATTAATTTGATTGTCCAATATTTCCCTTATGAGATAATGCATCTCATAGCAAATGTGTACAGCGCGAGCTGAAAATGCATTTACAGCAATAAAAAACCAAACTTTTATAACAGCTAAACCAAACGTTTCCAATGTAAATTTCCACCTTTATATAGTGTAGAAAGGCATCCTGAAGCCTGGAAAGTCATTAATTTGATTGTCCAGTATTTCCTTCATGAGATATTGCAACACTTAGAAAAAGTGTACAGCGCCAGCAGACAATGAATTTTCAGCACTAAAAAAAACGAAACTTCATTAACAGCTAAACTAAACGTTTCCAATGTAAATTTCCACCTTTATATAGTGTAAAAATACATCCTGAAGCCTGCGCAGTCATTAATTTGATTGTCCAATATTTCCCTTATGAGATAATGCCTCTCATAGCAAATGTGTACAGCGCGAGCTGAAAATGCATTTACAGCACTAAAAAAACAAACTTTTATAACAGCTAAACCAAACGTTTCCAATGTAAATTTCCACCTTTATATAGTGTAGAAAGGCATCCTGAAGCCTGGAAAGTCATTAATTTGATTGTCCAGTATTTCCTTCATGAGATATTGCAACACTTAGAAAAAGTGTACAGCGCCAGCAGACAATGAATTTTCAGCACTAAAAAAACGAAACTTCATTAACAGCTAAACCAAACGTTTCCAATGTAAAATTCCACATTTATAGAGTGTAAAAAGGCATCCTGAAGCCTGGGAAGTCATTAATTTTATTGTCCAGTATTTCCCTTATGAGATAATGCCTCACATAGCAAATGTGTACAGTGCGAGCTGAAAATGCATTTTCAGCACTAAAAAACCAAACTTTTATAACAGCTAAACCAAACGTTTCCAAAGTAAATTTCCACCTTTATATAGTGTAAAAAGACATCCTGAAGCCTGGGCAGTCATTAATTTGATTGTCCAGTATTTCCCTTATGAGATAATGCCTCACATAGCAAATGTGTACAGCGCGAGCTGAAAATGCATTTACAGCACTAAAAAACCAAACTTTTATAACAGCTAAACCAAACGTTTCCAATGTAAATTTCCACCTTTATATAGTGTAAAAAGACATCCTGAAGCCTGGGCAGTCATTAATTTGATTGTCCAATATTTCCCTTATGAGATAATGCCTCTCATAGCAAATGTGTACAGCGCGAGCTGAAAATGCATTTACAGCACTAAAAAACCAAACTTTTACAACAGCTAAACCAAACGTTTCCAATGTAAATTTCCACCTTTATATAGTGTAGAAAGGCATACTGAAGCCTGGAAAGTCATTAATTTGATTGTCCAGTATTTCCTTCATGAGATATTGCAACACTTAGAAAAAGTGTTCAGCGCCAGCAGACAATGAATTTTCAGCACTAAAAAAACGAAACTTCATTAACAGCTAAACTAAACGTTTCCAATGTATATTTCCACCTTTATATAGTGTAAAAACACATCCTGAAGCCTGGGCAGTCATTAATTTGATTGTCCAATATTTCCCTTATGAGATAATGCCTCTCATAGCAAATGTGTACAGCGCGAGCTGAAAATGCATTTACAGCACTAAAAAACCAAACTTTTATAACAGCTAAACCAAACGTTTCCAATGTAAATTTCCACCTTTATATAGTGTAGAAAGGCATCCTGAAGCCTGGAAAGTCATTAATTTGATTGTCCAGTATTTCCTTCATGAGATATTGCAACACTTAGAAAAAGTGTACAGCGCCAGCAGACAATGAATTTTCAGCACTAAAAAAACGAAACTTCATTAACAGCTAAACCAAACGTTTCCAATGTAAATTTCCACATTTATAGAGTGTAAAAAGGCATCCTGGAGCCTGGGAAGTCATTAATTTGATTGTCCAGTATTTCCCTTATGAGATAATGCCTCACATAGCAAATGTGTACAGTGCGAGCTGAAAATGCATTTTCAGCACTAAAAAACCAAACTTTTATAACAGCTAAACCAAACGTTTCCAATGTACATTTCCACCTTTATATAGTGTAAAAAGACATCCTGAAGCCTGGGCAGTCATTAATTTGATTGTCCAGTATTTCCCTTATGAGATAATGCCTCACATAGCAAATGTGGACAGTGCGAGCAGACAATGAATTTTCAGCACTAAAAAAACGAAACTTCATTAACAGCTAAACTAAACCTTTCCAATGTAAATTTCCACCCTTATATAGTGTAAAAAGACATCCTGAAGCCTGGGCAGTCATTAATTTGATTGTCCAATATTTCCCTTATGAGATAATGCCTCTCATAGCAAATGTGTACAGCGCGAGCTGAAAATGCATTTACAGCAATAAAAAACCAAACTTTTATAACAGCTAAACCAAACGTTTCCAATGTAAATTTCCACCTTTATATAGTGTAGAAAGGCATCCTGAAGCCTGGAAAGTCATTAATTTGATTGTCCAGTATTTCCTTCATGAGATATTGCAACACTTAGAAAAAGTGTACAGCGCCAGCAGACAATGAATTTTCAGCACTAAAAAAAACGAAACTTCATTAACAGCTAAACTAAACGTTTCCAATGTAAATTTCCACCTTTATATAGTGTAAAAAGACATCCTGAAGCCTGCGCAGTCATTAATTTGATTGTCCAATATTTCCCTTATGAGATAATGCCTCTCATAGCAAATGTGTACAGCGCGAGCTGAAAATGCATTTACAGCACTAAAAAACCAAACTTTTATAACAGCTAAACCAAACGTTTCCAATGTAAATTTCCACCTTTATATAGTGTAGAAAGGCATCCTGAAGCCTGGAAAGTCATTAATTTGATTGTCCAGTATTTCCTTCATGAGATATTGCAACACTTAGAAAAAGTGTTCAGCGCCAGCAGACAATGAATTTTCAGCACTAAAAAAACGAAACTTCATTAACAGCTAAACTAAACGTTTCCAATGTATATTTCCACCTTTATATAGTGTAAAAACACATCCTGAAGCCTGGGCAGTCATTAATTTGATTGTCCAATATTTCCCTTATGAGATAATGCCTCTCATAGCAAATGTGTACAGCGCGAGCTGAAAATGCATTTACAGCACTAAAAAACCAAACTTTTATAACAGCTAAACCAAACGTTTCCAATGTAAATTTCCACCTTTATATAGTGTAGAAAGGCATCCTGAAGCCTGGAAAGTCATTAATTTGATTGTCCAGTATTTCCTTCATGAGATATTGCAACACTTAGAAAAAGTGTACAGCGCCAGCAGACAATGAATTTTCAGCACTAAAAAAACGAAACTTCATTAACAGCTAAACCAAACGTTTCCAATGTAAATTTCCACATTTATAGAGTGTAAAAAGGCATCCTGGAGCCTGGGAAGTCATTAATTTGATTGTCCAGTATTTCCCTTATGAGATAATGCCTCACATAGCAAATGTGTACAGTGCGAGCTGAAAATGCATTTTCAGCACTAAAAAACCAAACTTTTATAACAGCTAAACCAAACGTTTCCAATGTACATTTCCACCTTTATATAGTGTAAAAAGACATCCTGAAGCCTGGGCAGTCATTAATTTGATTGTCCAGTATTTCCCTTATGAGATAATGCCTCACATAGCAAATGTGGACAGTGCGAGCAGACAATGAATTTTCAGCACTAAAAAAACGAAACTTCATTAACAGCTAAACTAAACCTTTCCAATGTAAATTTCCACCCTTATATAGTGTAAAAAGACATCCTGAAGCCTGGGCAGTCATTAATTTGATTGTCCAATATTTCCCTTATGAGATAATGCCTCTCATAGCAAATGTGTACAGCGCGAGCTGAAAATGCATTTACAGCAATAAAAAACCAAACTTTTATAACAGCTAAACCAAACGTTTCCAATGTAAATTTCCACCTTTATATAGTGTAGAAAGGCATCCTGAAGCCTGGAAAGTCATTAATTTGATTGTCCAGTATTTCCTTCATGAGATATTGCAACACTTAGAAAAAGTGTACAGCGCCAGCAGACAATGAATTTTCAGCACTAAAAAAAACGAAACTTCATTAACAGCTAAACTAAACGTTTCCAATGTAAATTTCCACCTTTATATAGTGTAAAAAGACATCCTGAAGCCTGCGCAGTCATTAATTTGATTGTCCAATATTTCCCTTATGAGATAATGCCTCTCATAGCAAATGTGTACAGCGCGAGCTGAAAATGCATTTACAGCACTAAAAAACCAAACTTTTATAACAGCTAAACCAAACGTTTC